>NC_068361.1:51278058-51464262 GCF_020536995.1 Dreissena polymorpha | reverse complement strand
AAAAAAAAGGGCCATAATTTCGTCAAAATGACAACAAGAGTTATGCAACTTGTCCTGTACAGTCCCCTTATGATAGTTTGTGAGTGTTTCAAGTCTGAAAGCAATAGCTATGATACTTCAGGAGTAAAGTGGTACCACGAAACTTAACGAAATTTTCTAAGTATAAAGGGCCATAATTCTGTCAAAATGCCAGTCAGAGTTACATAACTTTGCCTGCACAGTCCCCGAATGATAGTTAGTAAGTGTTGCAAGTATGAAAGCAATCGTTTGATACTGTAGGAATAAAGTGGACCTAAACACAAAACTTAACCAAATTTTCAATTTTTAAGTATAAAAAAGGGCACATAATTCTGTAAAAATGCACACCAGAGTTATCAAACTTTGCCTGTCCAGTACCCTCATGATAGTTAGTAAGTGTACCAAGTTTGAATGCAATAGCTTTGATACTTAAGGAATAAAATGGACCTAAACACAAAACTTAACCAAATTTTCAATTTCTTACGTATAAAAAAGGGCACATAATTGTGTCAAAATGCACACCAGAGTTATCAAACTTTGCCTGCCCAGTCCCCTCATGATAGTAAGTAAGTGTTCCAAGTATGAAAGCAATATCTATGATACTTTAGGGGTAAAGTGGACCAAAACACAAAACTTAAACCAAATTTTCAAGTATAAAGGGCCCATAATTCCGTCAAAAATGCCAGTCAGAGTTACATAACTTTGCCTGCACAGTCCCCTTACGATAGTTAGTAAGTGTTGCAAGTATGAAAGCAATGGCTTTGATACTTTAGGAAAAAAGTGGACCTAACACAAAACTTAACCAAAATTTCAATTTTCTAAGTATAAAAAGGGCACATAATTCTGTCAAAATGCCAGTCAGAGTTACATAACTTTGCCTGCCCAGTCCCCTCATGATAGTAAGTAAGTGTACCAAGTTTGAATGCAATGAATCCGGGTCCGTTCACCCTAATTTCAGTTCGCCCTTATTCCCCTTCGCCCTAAATCCTGTTCGCCCTGGGTCCGTTCGCCCTAAATTTTATTATCAAAGCAGGGGAAATATCAAACAAAAAAGTGTTACCGAAATATAAAATACGACGTTCTTTAACTTGTAAGCGTGTTTGTAACATAGGCCAGTAATGTTCACTAATTGCTTATTATATTAATTAATGAAAACTTAGGGTACAAACTTGGTTACTTGTGTGAAAAATCAAGATGGCGCGTTACATGTGTGAAAAATCAAGATGGCGCTCTTTAACTTGTAAGCGTGTTTGTAACAAAGGCCAGTAATTTTCACTTATTGCGATTTATATTAATTAATGAAAACTTAGGTACAAAATTGTTTACATGTGTGAAAAATCAACTGTTTATACCCCAATATGCAAATGATAATATAGGGCGAACGGACCCAGGGCGAACGAACCCAGGGCGAACGAACCCAGGGCGAATGTGTAACTATAGGGCGAACGGACCCGATACCGAATGCAATAGCATTGATACTTTATGAGAAAAGTGTACCTAAACGCAAAACTAAACCGGAAAAAAAATAGATGAGCTAAAAATGTCTCAATAGACAATGATTAAACCCTTAAACACTCAGATCAATTTGGAAGCGTGTTTTTTTTTCCCTTAGAAAATCAAATATTGTAAATTTTAGGCTTCATTCCCAACCTTAAGATACTGATGAGCAGGAAACAGTGTAAAACAAGAACAGACTTCGAGTTACTTGCATGCTGTTCTGGTTGCATATAGCCATTTTCACTTTGCTTCCAAGCAGGAAAGGGTTAAACTTATTTCCAGTGCACATTGATATATAACTGAGTATCATGCAATTCATACTGATATAAAACTGCATCCCAATTAATACTGATACAAAACTGAGTAACAAAAAAATTCTAATATAAAACTGCAAAACAACAATTAATACTGATATACAACTTAATAACTTATTAAATTAAATGTATGATAAATAACTCCTTAAAAAAGACATTAATATTAAGTATTAATAAAATCAATATCCAGTCCATGTTCTTTTGCAAAAATGGTATCATTTCAATGTGAGTCACAATGACTCAAAACTGAGTCTCAATAAATAATGATTTAAACTTATAATTTCCAATGCATATTTATATAAAACTGCATGCTTATATATATAATGAATACTGATACAAAACTGAGTCACAAAAAATACTTATATAAAACTGAGTTACAATTAATACTGACATACAAATTAATAATTAATTATATTAAATGATGTACGCACATAATGTGCTATGTTATAACCTTATTAAGCATAAACTTTTATGATAATAACTCCGTAATAAAAATATTATACGCTCAATGTTCTTTCCTAAAAATGGTAACATCATTACAATGTCACAGTAAATTGGAATAAACAGAATATTTGAAGTAAATGAATTTATATAAATAAAGAATTGCTTATAAAAGAATTGTAATTTTAATGTAAAGTTTGAAATCAACTTACATTTTGTTTCTCAAATCTGTGTTAAGTATAGTTCCTCACACGAACACAAAACACAACTGTTGGGAAAAAAGAAATAATGTTATAGTTCCTCACACGAACACAAAACACAACTGTTGGGAAAAAAGAAATAATGTGAGTTTAAATAAAAAAGCAAATAACCATAATCCAATCAAATCAAGTTGAATTCATACGCTTATAAGAAACCTTTATTAAAAACATCCCAAATACCATGTATATTCCAGTGACACGAAAGGACCCATGTCATTTTTACCTGGCTCCTAAATTTTCTGGCTCAACCATGGTGTCTTAAGCTGTGGCAAGAGGCAAGCTCCCTTAAATGGCATTTGACACCTCTGGTCCCTATCTGCCTGTTTAATAACAATAGTGTCAGCAGTTTCACACCTACCAATACACAAGTTTGTATTTAGACAAAGTCCTTATTTTAAATAAAATAATGGCTAAAATAAAGATAAAATTGTGCGTTAAAACAAGGCTTGTCATTATAGGATGACATACACATGTATGCCCTCTTTTTCCACATTTTTCGAAACCTAAACGCAAACTTTAAGTGTGACGGAATTTCAGATGGACAGTGCGATCACTAGTTATATGCCCACCCTCGGGGGCATAAAAATAAGATATATATAATAAAACATAAAATTTAAATAAGATTATGACAAACAAATGTTAGTCATAAAACAAATAGTTATTTGATAAGCCACTAACTTGAACTTTAATAATCATTTAACATTGTCAATACTTACAATTTTGAAAATTTTAAATGTTTAATTTAAGTAATGATAACATTTGTGTGATCTGAACTTTAAGCACATGCATAAAACCATCTTTTTACAGAGCGAGGCACTTTAATTTATCCCACCTCTGAAAGTTGTAATTCTGTTGCTGTGATAGCAATATTATACCCTTGAGTATTTAAAATGCAATAGGATATATCTATATTCTCTTGAATTGCTTTTTAATTTGAGTTACCAATTTATTGATGTCAATGTTTGTTTTTTAGTTGAATGTGATTTATGTTTTGTGATTTATTCTGGGCGAGGTGTGAGGCTTGACATGTATTTTAGCCGGTTAAAACTGCTGCCACTGAAACAAAAATGAATATTGAGAATATGGCGACATGTACGGCTCTAGGAGAAGTGCCCCCCCGGAGAACTGCCCCCCCAAAGATTTTTCACTGGGCGGAGAACTGCCCCCTCACTGTTTTTGTATAGGGCGGAGAACTGCCCCCCTGCTGATTAATAAGGGGCGGAGAACTGCCCCCCTGTCAGAATTGATGACCCGGAGAAGTGCCCCCTAATTAAAGAAATAGCGGTGATATATAAAGCGAGTATTATAATGACAATAACGCCAGTAACTTTCTTGCTATTATGTATGGAAATTGAGTGAAATTTCAAAAGTAATATAAAGTTGTACAAGTAATAAAAGTTATGAAACGGCATAAAACACCTACCTCGGCATGGACGTCGTCACGTCGCCAACTTTATAATCACGTGATTTTCGTCAATGTGAACAAAGAAAAACAAATAACTTTTTGCTAATAAAAAGTTTTCGCGGCTGAATTATTTGATATTTTCCCCGTAATAAAAACAAACAATTAGCATGCAATTTAATCCATCCTTATGCCAGCTGAAAACAATAATTTATCTGTTTGTTTTCGCCAATTACGGATTTGGACGGTTCAATATAATAAACCCGTATGCGGCTTTATTCAAAGCTAACAAGTTCTTAACAATTAAGGTCGGTCCGGTCTACCAATTAAAAGATTAAAAGATCGCGGTACTTATCGTTAACGGTAATAAGTTCTCTGCCTGCCTTATTAGCTGCTAATTAAAGCAACTGTTACCGATTTTGTTTGTTTGGCATGTCGACATGATCTGCTCAAAATGCAAACTGCGGACGACTCGACGGTCTGGCGATGCTACCGACGGATAAGGTGCTAGAAGACATGAATTAACTAAACAACATAAATAAATTGCTTATAAATTCAACTTCACTTCACTTTTTTCTTCAAGTCAGCTAAATTATTGCCTTTGCCTTGCCTATTAATTTACTTTTTTATATGTCAATTAACTTTTTTTCCATGGGTCAATACTATCTTTATAATGTAAATTAATTCCGATGTAACTTTTCCTCCATAAGTACCGAGTTGCACGTCTATATTTAGTTGCAACACATTGCCAGTATTAACACGCACGCGTTTCCTGTGTGGATCTCGACTATGTTTCGCGCTCTTATTAAAACACGACTTTTACAAGGCATTCATGTATAGTGAGTGGTGCAGATGCGTACCAAGGGCCTTAAACAGTATTATCACATGCCTCTAGACAATTTGTGTTATTCAGTTCGATAAATGGTAATATACTTGTACTGAAATTAAATTGTTACCGGATAAAATGTGTTCGGCGATAACGTAAAATTACCCGTAAGTATTGTTTTCACTACGTAACTAATAACTAATATGACACCGGGGGGCAGTTCTCCGCCCCTACAGATTTGATGGGGGGGGGCAGATATCCGCCTACTAAATTCTGACAGGGGGGCAGTTCTCCGCCCCTACCGATTTGATGGGGGGGCACCTCTCCGCCACCTTTAAAATAAGGGGGCAGTTCTCCGGGGGGCAGTTCTCCGGGGGGGCACTTCTCCGGATACCGCCATGTACCAGTGTCGTTCTTTTTCCAATCCCATACCATAATATTTAATCTGAAATCACCGCTTTGATGGCTTTGAAACTATCAATTTAAAGATGTCATAATTTGTCCCCTACCGGTTTCACCGGAGGGGACTTATGGTTTGCGCTCTGTGTGTCTGTCCTTCAGTCACACTTTTCTGGATCCTGCGATAACTTTAAAAGTTCTTCATATTTGTTCATGAAACTTTAAACATGGATAGATGGCAATATAGATATTATGCACGTCATTTCATTTTGTTCATACGTCAAGAATTCTGGTTGCTATGGCAACAAATACTTAAAAAAAATCAAAAAAATCTGACAATGGTGGAGCCGGTAGGGGACATCATTGCTTGGCAATAGTCTTGTTTTGAATGTTTGACTTCGTCTTGTATGTATTGTCCTTTATAGTATAGGCAATTGGTCACTAGCCTTCAATAAATACTAGACCCAGTCGCGATGATCGGCTTGATTGTCGAAAAGGTCCATGAAATTTCGGAAAGATATCAGACAGAATCTATGCCGATCAAGCAATTGTAGAGCTATGCATGTATATCGAATAGTTCTAGTAATTGGGGTACTCGCTGGTAAAGCGTTTAACTGCATGCATCTTTTATAACATATATGTATATAAATGTTTCTACCGGCAATATATATATTTCACGCAATTGCCTTGTCTTTAATATAACTATAATCCATTTGCGATGAGAAATTCGCCTCTCAAGATGATCTTGAACCATCATACAAATACAATACCGTGTGCATTGGATGATACAACTAAACAAGAAATATCTTTAAAAAAGATATACGGCGTATATCCTGACTTGGAAATAAAGTAAGAAAAAGTATGTTTTATTTGATTCTGTAGTAGAAACAAAGATGCAAACTTGCTGAAAACAAACCCTTTTCTTTTTAAAGTAAAAAGGGGTTATAATTATGATAAATTGCCAGGACAGAGTTACGGGCCTTTGTTTTTGACATCTTATATGGTGTGAAGCTAATGATGGTGCCCTAATACTAATGATACACGATATAAAGTAAAACAACATGCAATTACTGTGTATGTATGTGTGTGATAGAGAAAATTTTCCAAACTGTATTTTTTAATATGAATATTAAGTAACATACATTATGACAACACAAAGTCATGTTTGTATAATTTATATCTGCATTATGTGAGTTGCTGCTTATATGGGATCCCCACCAGGATTTGAACCTGTATTTCCTCTCCATATGGAAAGGTGTGTTTCCTTACACTATAAGGATGTTCCCATTAACAGCAATATTGGTTACAGCAGTTATTACAATTTTATCTTTATTTTAGCCATTATTTTATTTAAAATAAGGACTTAGTATAAATACAAACTTGTGTATTGGTAGGTGTGAAACTGCTGACACTATTGTTATTGAACAGACATGGGCAGGGACAGTGTACTGACTGGTAGGCCGGGCCAAGAGGTGTGAAACAGGCAGACAGGGGCCATAGGTGTGAAACAGGCAAACAGGGACCAGAGGTGTCAAATGCCATTTAAGGGAGCTTGCCTCTTGCCACAGCTTAAGACACCATGGTTGAGCCACGAAATTTAGGAGCCAGGTAAAAATGACATGGGTCCTCCCGTGTCACTGGAATATCCACAGACAGAAAAAAAAAACAAAAAAACTTTCTGCTAGAAAGCTGAGTGTTCATATGTACATGCAACTAAACTATTTAAAAAAAATAAATATTGGTCACGGTCTGTTAGTCAAATTTCATATTTTTCAGACAATGTAAAAGCGAAAATGTAATGACTGAGTGCTTTATTAAAAAAAATGCATTTGTAAAATGCAATGCCACAGCAATGAGTGTTTTGGCATAGAAATGTGAGTGGGTATGTGAGTGGGTACAAGCCTTTTCTATCATAGACCTAGTTTCTGACCCCATATGACCCAGATTCAAACTTGACCTTGAGATCATAAAGATAAACATTTTGATATATGAATGAATTCCATTCAGACATGTGGAATTATTACCACATATCGCCTTCCCCTGAATAATAAGACCCCCCTCTCCCCCTATACACAAGGGAGGATGTGGAATTGCCGCATGATTCTCCTGTTTAAATACAAAACTTAACTTGTGACTTATTGCTCGGACCCCCTTCTGCAATATTTGATTAGGCCCTCTTCAATATTTAATCAGAACCTCTTTACACAATTTCATCTGGACCATCTATATAATTAACTAGACATCTGTTTAAAAACTTGGAATTTTGATTTGGCTCCCTGTGTATTGACCCCTTTTGGGTATCTTATATAACCGCTTTTGACTTTCAGAATCCTTCTTTGGTGCCAAGTTCCTCTACGCAACTTTTATCTCCTGGTATACATTTAAAATAACATATTTGTCCAATTCCAAAGGGTCATGGCCCTTACCCCTCTGGATCTCTGTGGCAGCTATATTTAACTGCTTAATGATGCATGAATGCACGAAATTCTTACTTTTTAATTGAAACATAAGAAACTGCAAAAAATTAAGTCCACATATCTGATGAAGTAATGCCAACTTTTCGTATACGGAGAGGGCCCCCCCCCCCTCGGAGAAGTGCTCCCCGGAGAAGTGCCCCCTAATTTTAAGGGGACGGATAAGTGCCCCCCCTGTTGGAATTAAGTATGTGGATATCTGCCCCCTCACAATAATTCAAAGGGCGGATAAGTGCCCCCTTTGGGACTATCGTCTGTTCCAGGCAGTTCTGTAACCAGAAATTCCCGAAAAGTTGACAGTTATATATATCGAAAAAAACAGCGATACGACAGACATTGCTTAAATGAAAATCTCATGAGATTCCACAGTCATACATGTATGACTTTATTTCTATTTAAAGTAACCTACCATGTGCTCAAGTGTTTTCAATTCAAAATGACATTTCCCTGTATTTTTAATTATTCCTGCTTGTTTTGCAAACAAATTGTGGTGTAAATACAAACTCAAAGTAAAAATTAATTAAAATTACCTGATTCATGTGACAAAGCGTAAAAATTGTGAATTACAAGCTGATGGCTGATGAGAGTTATTTAAATCTATTGTAAAATGCATTTGAAATATTTGAATCTTTGATACATAGCGTGAATAAATATCTTACGACTAGTCGAATTGGTTTCCTTTTTCTTGGTGAATGAAAAACCTTTGTAACAAAGCTTTGCAACGCCTCTCGGACTTCAAACGAACTCCATATTTGATGCAATGGTTATGGTAATATTCAACAGTCTATGTTGTATTTTATACATTTGACAGAAACACTTTGCATTTTGAGCAGAGCATGTCAACATGCATCTGCTTTAATTTGCAGTAAATAAGTAAATTTGCAGTTTATTAGGATGGAATCTTTTAATTGGGAGACCGGACCGACATTAATTATTGAGCATGTTTTACCTTTGAAGAAAGCCGCAAACAGGTTGATGTCACACATTCAGCTCCCGCAATTATCAATAATCGGATTAAACATGCCATAAAGGTGTCAAGTCTTTACCGCCCTATTGAAATAATGTAAAACAAACTGTGAATGTCTATTACAGAAGTGCGGTAACACCAAAAGTGATTGACGCGATCATTTGAATAAGTTCTGATAAACAATTTAATCCGTAATTAGTGAAAACAAACAAATCAATTATTGTTTTCAGCTTGCACACGATTGTATTAAATTGCATGCTTATGCATGGGCTTTTGGTTTGAATTTCAGTGGAAATATGAAACAATCCCAGTCCCGAAGCCTTTTAATATTAGCAAAAAAGGATTTTTTTCTATTCTTAATATCGCAACATCCGGGCACTTGCGTCAGTTAGAGCTACATGCCCTTTGACGACAGTGAAAACAAAAGGGGAGGGGGGCATCCTTTCATCAATTTTGTGGTCTTAATTTGTTGCAATTTCTTGTGTTTGAAAACAAAAGTAAGATTTTCATTTAGCAGTTAAATATAGCTGTCACAATTATATATAACTGTCAATTAAATCTAGCTGATACTCATACTTGTCAAAACTCATTGACGAATTGGTTTGAAGCATCACAAAAATAATAACTTCTCTAAAACAAACCACCCAACTTTCACAATCATTAAAATACTAGCGAGTCTTTACAGAGTAAATACGCAGAGAAATACAGAACATGTACTAGAGTGGACAAAACAGCCTTTAGAATGCTTAAATCTGTCACTCTACCGAACTTATGCGGGATTGGTTAAAAGATGTGTGGCGGCCCGGTAAACTCAGTCGGGAGAGCATTCGCCCTGTAAGTAAGTGTCCCAGGTTCGAGTCCCGGACTGGCCACACATTTTTCACCACCCGGCGACAAATCGAAATGAATGCTACTTTTAGATTAGTCTAACTAGATTGACGTGAAAGGCAGACCCATTTTATAAGCTGATATTCATTACTGTCAGCCTTCATGTCTAACTTTAAAATGCATGTAGCCAAGCAGGGTTGATGTAGATTCCTATAATGTTTTAAGCTTTACAACCTTTGACTACCAAATATATTTAGCTATTGTTGCTTGTACAAAGAAGTAACAAATAAAACAACATAAACCTACCTAGTTATAATACATCAAGAACAGTTTTATCCTGCCTCCAATATCATGTTTTGGTCATCTGCCATTTTCGTCCGACGTCATAGTATGCTATTCACCTAGTTCTTCTTGTATGCTCTGAGATTTTATGAGTATATTCATACAGCTCAGCGACCCGGAGGGTCAATATAGCTGGGAGTTGGATTATTGCAACTAGCTATTCACCGAAAGTCGGCGTCCTCCGGTCGTGTGAGCAAGTCCGCACGGGGAAAGCGACCCATCCCATACCGTACAAGCTATCGGGTGGTGTCTTATCAATTTCGATTAAAATAAATAAATAAAAACACAAAAGGATGAAACATCTGGTTTTACAGTACTCGAGTAAACGATTTCGGATAGGGAAATTTTGGACGAAGGGGAATTTCGTAAAATAGAGCATTATTTCAATTGAAAACCACTATGACATTACTGATAAGTAAAGGAAACCGATATAAAGAATAATTCCTCATGTTCTCTTTGACTGACATTAGTTTTTTGGACAATAATTGTTGTCAAACAGGTGTTTTTTTCCAGAACCGAATGATTGTATGGAGGCCGCCATTTTTTACAATTCCACGGTGAATGTTTAATATGCGGATCAAAGCAACAGATGTAAGGCGTCTTCTGATTGGCTAACACTCAAGGGTCGATAAAATTGTACGTCGACGTACAATTTTGTACGTCGACGTACAATTTTTGTACGTCGACGTACATATTGTACGTCGACGTACATTTTCTTTTAACTTAGTAGGTCTTGTTGACTTTTGACCCAAATGGTACGCGATAGTAATGCGCTATAATTGCGATCTGCTTGTCGGAGTTTTCTAATCACTAGACCACGTGACTATGTGGGCGGAGCGATCGATAATTTGGCGACTGGTCAATTATGTCGATTTCTGATTCATTTAAGCCTCGCTCTGGGAAAATCGGGCTTAATACATGTGCGTTAAGTGTCGTCCCATATTAGCCTGTGCTCTCCATACATGCTTATCTGGGACGACACGTTCCGTTTACATTGACTTCTTCGGTTAAAGGAACTGTCTTTTTCGTTTTAAGGAAAATCCGGTTTAGACGGAAAGAGACGTCCATGATAAGCATGTGCGAACAAGCCTTACGTACAAGCATTATGTCTGGTTTTCCAGAGCGCGGCTTCTTGTTTAAGTACATAATGTTCTTACCTTGTGCTAAAATCTCCGAAGCACAGGCTAGAGCGATTATTATCTGTCCCCACATGTTGTTAAATGTTTGAGTTTAAATGTCTGACACAGTTGCGCTCTTGTTTTTATACCGACCGAATGAATCATTCCAAAGTGATTTTCGTTCAGTGAAGTGTTACGTGCCCTTAAACATCAATATGCGTTTTATCTTTGTTGAAGAAGACTCGAACTAAATATGGGCATTGATTACATTTAACGCACATGCATTAAGCCTAGTTGTCCCAGATGAGGCTCATGTGTACTTCGATCAACAACGAACACTTGGCATACTCTTTTGTAAGTGTTACAGCGACTTGTGTCACCCTGATTGCACTGAATATATGTTATTAAAAGTGTTTCAGATATAAATGCACACTTGAACTATTGTTCATAAAAAAACCATTACTCATGATGAGTTTCCTGCATTGTCGAGACGCCACTTCCTTACGTTGGTTAAACTGGATTCGCATCCATAAGTTATCGTGGAGACATAATTAAGTGTATTGACGTGTCTCAAGACGCGAATTTCAATTACATAAAAGTATGCAATAGTTTCGTGGCCCTGTGATACTTACTCATCAATATGATCCTTAAATAAATGACATCTGACAAATGCCCAGAATATTATAAGCATTGCTGAAATCACTTAATAATCGAGAATATATTCAAGATACAATAGGTTATTTTGCTTATTATACAACAATATTCTCAATTATATTTAGTCCGTCCGATGTTTAAAAGAAACTGACCATTCGACCTTTACAATAGGAAGGACCTGATGGGCGAAGAACCATATTTAAAAATGTGGTCATGATCACACGTATACTCCAATCGAAAATAATAAATAATAATATATATTTAGTTCATGAGAAAAACTATATTTTGTTTCGCAATCAAAGCAAAAATGTATATGGTCCTCACGCAAAACTAGTTTTATGACAAACATATGTCCACACGAAACACTGAGGGTGTGAGAAATATAAGTTTTGAACGAGAATTAGTAAATAAAAACATTCCTTGTGAAATGGACCTCTGGAAACAGCCTTCACAAGAGTCAGTAACCTTTACTAAATTGAGTTTAAGTGATCCACTTAATGTCAACTTCATAGTAATATTCGCATGTGATGGCGTCATTCTAAATTCAAATGACTCAAAGTAGTTGAATGACTGCGTTCTTGAGTACAAGTATGCACGATGGTACTTCATAAGTAGCGTACATAGCAAAAGAAACAATTTATATACGTCACTCGAGAAAATGTGTATGAGTAATGACTGCACTGTCATGCTGTCCTAAATTACGGTTTGCTTCCAGTATAAGTCATCAGTTTGCATGATGTAAATTGTGCGTTGAATCTAAGACCTTTTGTGTGCTTGTGTTCCGAATCTGCTATGCATGGTATACACGATATACAGTGTGCTACGAATCTAAGCCCTATATTCTGCATATTAATTAATTTACATTGTGCTACGAAATGATGTCATGTAGATCGTAGAGAACACAATAACATAAACGTCCATTTCAGTTTTCTTTGCGTTTTATGTTTGCTTATTTTGTTTTAACACAACGTTTTCAAATGTTTGTGAAATACAAGATAAAAGCGAGCCTCTTCTGGGCTCACGCCACAAACAATTGGGTGTCCGCTATGCCCAATAGTGAGCGTGGGACTCCCAAGTTTCTTAAGTAAACAAATACAGATGTAAACAGTCGATTGTAAAGTTTTGCAAATTATGATGCGCCAGGTGCAAAGTCACGTGTCTAACAACTGCAACGTAAATATGCAACGGACACGTAACGAATACATACGGAATTGACTAATGTTTTGGCAAACAAGGACTCGTGTCCGGTACTTATTGACGTTTGATACCCGAGGCAATGAAATATTGATCTAGGCGTGACTGCCTTTTGAAGATTGTATGCACATTTGGTTTGTTTATAGCGTCGATACAAATTTCGATTATTTTATTAATTCAATAATGCCACAAATATTCGTTATGTTACAGTAACCGAGCTCTATATTTTGTATGATAAACATTGTGCTACGAATTTAAGCCCTATATCATGCAAGACATACATTGTGCTACGAATCCGAGCACTATATTCTGCATCATATACATTGTGCTACGAATCCGAGTCCTATATTGTGTATGATATACATTGTGCTACGAATTTATGTCCTATGTTATGCATGATATACATTGCGCTACGAATATGAGTCCAATATTCTGTATGATATACATTTTGCTACGAATCCGAGTCCTATACTGTGTATGATATATATTGTGCTATGAATACAAATTTATATTATCCATGATATACATTGTTCTGCGAATCCGAGTCCTTTATTTTGTATGATATACATTGTGCTACAAATATAAGTCTTATATTCTGCATGATATACATTGTGCTACGAATTTAAGCCCTACATTCTGCATGATATACATTGCGCTACGAATCCAAGCCCTCTATTTTGTATGGTATACATTGTGCTACGAATCCGAGTCCTATATTCTGTATGATAAACATTGTGCTACGAATATAAGTCCTATATTCTGAATGATATACATTGTGGTACGAATATAAGTCCTATATTATGTATGATATACATGGTGCTACGAATCCGAGCCCTATATTATGTATGATATACATTGTGCTACGAATATAAGTCCTATATTCTGAATGATATACATTGTGGTACGAATATAAGTCCTATATTATGTATGATATACATGGTGCTACGAATCCGAGCCCTATATTATGTATGATATACATTGTGCTACGAATATAAGTCCTATATTCTGAATGATATACATTGTGGTACGAATATAAGTCCTATATTATGTATGATATACATGGTGCTACGAATCCGAGCCCTATATTCTGTATGATATACATTGTGCTACGAATATTCGAGCCCTATATATTGTATGGTATATATTGTGCTACGAATTTAAGTCCTATATTCTGTATAAATACAGAATATATAAGTAACACCATACACGTTATGAGTTTTATTACATTAATGTTTAACATCAATTTTGATCTACATGTCTCTTTTTTATTATTTCCTTAAAAAAAGGTTGTGCATTTTAGGTTTATTTCATCAGAAATTTGCATAAGATAGCAAAGCCTTTGGAAAGTTTGGTCACCATTATATCATGAAGAACTATACACTTGCATTTCTTGGTTAATGTTTTGACATTTAAAAAAACAACATGAAACTATTCTTCAATACATATATTATTAAAATAGACTGATGAATATGTATATAATTGGTCTTATTTTGAAATCCCTAAATGTTAACCAGTTTACTTGTGATTGTAGCTCGATCGCAGTATCAGTGCATCTCACAAAGTCATCGGCAAAAAGAATGCAAATTAGGTCTGAAATGTTTTCGGTAATAAAAATACCCATATGACCTAATTTAACATAAGGACAACATACAGACCCATAGAAGAAAAACTATTCACAGCATTAATTCATGTGAATTATAAAGGGTTATTTAATTAATAAAAAAGCAAACAAATAAATAAAATGAATACTTTTTGGTAGTTCTTACGCGCCTTTATTTGAGTTTATAAATGTGCCAGGCCATGTTATGGTTGCTTGTTTCAGACTTGACTGTAGCAGATACCATGCCATAGTATGGTCGCTTGTTTCATACTTGACTGTAGCAGATACCATGCCATAGTATGGTCTCTTGTTTCAGACTTGACTGTAGCAGATACCATGCCATAGTATGGTCGCTTGTTTCAGACTTGACTGTAGCAGATACCATGCCATAGTATGGTCGCTTGTTTCATACTTGACTGTAGCAGATACCATGCCATAGTATGGTCTCTTGTTTCAGACTTGACTGTAGCAGATACCATGCCATAGTATGGTCGCTTGTTTCAGACTTGACTGTAGCAGATACCATGCCATAGTATGGTCGCTTGTTTCAGACTTGACTGTAGCAGGTTCCATCGATGTGAGATTTTATGGGATAAAATCATGCGCGTAAATTTTCGTCCCAGATTAGCCTGTGAAATCCGCACAGGCTTCTCAGGAAAGACACTGCTTTTATGATGTTTTCGATTTAAGGAGGTCTCTTCTTAGCACAACTACGATTCAGGCGGAAAGGGTCGTCCGAGATAAGAAGGTGCGGACTCTACAGGATAATCTGGGTTGACGCTTAAAGCACATCCATTAAACACAGTTTTTATCAGAACGAAGCTCATATTTCCTTTAAAGATAAAAGAACCATGGCTGAATAGAACCAACGAGAAATTTTAGGGAAAGGTCTATTACCTAAAAAGATTTGACACGAACAAAGTGTTTCGGGGCCTGGTATTCGACCAAAACACTGCAGCGATTATATTAGTATTACTATGCTGTTGAACATTTCCAATGGCCCACCACCATAAAAACAACAACAGAAACAAATGAACACAAGAACATTCACGCCATGTTATTAAAAAATTAACGATCAATTCTATATTTACGCGGGTTTATATAAGGGATAAATAGATATATTCTGTATCTCCAGACCCATTTTGAAAATTAAATTCATCATTATGTGTTCCCTGAACGTGCTCCGTGATCAAAATTACATTCTCTTGTCATCTATCTCGTTGGAACACTTTATTGAACAAAACCGAATATGTATATGTCGAAAGGAAAGAATTCAATCGTGTCGTTTATGCAAATAGAGTTAAATAATTCAAAAGAAAATATTCTGTTGTGAAGCCTTAAAATGGTGCAAATTATTCCGGGACATTAGTTTTCGTTGAATTTGTATTTTAAACACACACACACACCGGAAAATGACTTACAATTAATTATTGTTTTCCAAAATCAGAAATCCGCGTGTTTAATGAACCACGTAATTGGATTTCCTATGAATATGAAGGATTTAAACTGTATATAAAAATGTTAGGTGAAACAAATCCAACTACAACCAATTAATAAAACAAATATTTTATTTCCGCAGGACGAAAATGACAACGCGACGGTGTTTGCACAGACGACCGACTACTACATTTTTCAGATGCCGGATCTGGCGGCCGGCCAGTTTGTCGGTCAGGTGACTGCTGCTGACAGCGACAGTTCCACCCAATACAGAAACATCTACTACAGCTTCCTTGTAAACCCATTCTCAAAAGGCTTCCTGGTTATTAACGATTTCGGTACGCAGTTTTCGCCGTGGCTGTTTTACCTAAGCTTTTCACCTTAGATGACCTTTAAATAACGCCAGCAGACCCGAATGAAAACACTCCATTCATTCGATTGGCGGATTTGAGCCTAATCTTCCGTCTTTGTATTGTAAGACGTAACACTGTTCAGTGGTAGTATGACGACTACTCCCTGCATGTCATACTAAACATACACATTTTCGCCCAGTTACAATTACGCTCTATCGGTTAATTACAACCCCAAAACTTTCAATGTCAGTGCTGGGTCAGTAAATCGTCAGGGAAGGCGGAATGAACTGTCAATAAAAGCCTTATGATATCAAATAACAAACATTTCAGAGGAAGAAATGAATGAAATCCCGTCGGTAAATGTCATTTGTCTTGTGACATAACCGAAATGGTATAGTGTCCATAAATGAAGGCAAATCGTTTAATTATCTAGCCACAAATGTGTGACTTATACGCTACCAACATTTGCCAGATTGCTATAAACATCACAGTGTGAGACTTGAATATTAAATCGGAGTGGTTTGATATTCCATTTACAAGACGCAATAAGATTTATAAAGACCCGCGTCATGCGCAAATGTTCTGATACATACTTTCGCAACCCCGCAGTCTTGTCAGGGTATGCATAATGAAGAGGATACTCAGGAGATCAGGATAAACCACGAACCCTTGCGTGTTTTTATAGAATAAAGCGTAGCCCATGACCAGACTGCGCAAGTGCGCAGGCTTGGCTTGAATGACAAACGAATGACAATCGGCAAAAAAATACCGATATACTAAATACGTATTGCACAGTTGTATTGACGCAAAAGCTGTTTAAGTATGTACAACTTCGTGCTACGTTCGTGCCAGGCGTCAATAGTCTGTATTCTTGTCTACATTCGTGCCAAGCGCCAATAGTCTGTATTCCATTCTACCTATGTGCCAAACGTAAATAGTCTGTTTTCCATTCTACATTCGTATCAAGCTTCAATAGTCTGTTTTCCATTCTACATTCGTGCCAAGCGTCAATAGTCTGTATTCAATTCTATATTCGTGACAAGCGTCAATAGTCTGTATTCCATTCTACATTCGTGACAAGCGTAAATAGTCTGTATTCCATCCTACATTCTCGACAAGCGTAAATAGTCTGTATTCCTTTCTGCATTCGGGCCAAGCGTCAATAGTCTGTATTTCATTCTACATTTGTTGCACGTGTCAATAGTCTGTATTCCAGTCTACCTTCGTGCCAAGCGTCAAAAGGTTGCATTCCATTCTACATTCGTGACAAGCGTCAATAGTCTGTATTCCATTCTGCATTCGTGACAAGCGTCCATATTCTGTATTCCATTCTACCTACGGGCCAAGCGTCAATAGGTAGCATTCCATTCTAAAATCTCCCCAAGCGTCAATAGTCTGTATTACGTCCTCGTGCCAAGCGTCAAAATAGTCTGTATTAAATTCTCGTGCCAAGCGTCAGTAGTCTGTATTCCGTTCTCGTGCCTAGCGTCATTAGTCTGTATTGCGTTCTTGTGCCAAGCGTCAATAGTCTGCATTCCGTTCTCGTGCCAAGCGTCAATAGTATGCGTTCTGTCATCATGCCTAGCGTCAATAGTCTGTATTCCGTTCTCGTGCCAAGCGTCAATAGTCTGCATTCCTCTCTCGTGCCAATCGTCAATAGTATGTTTTTCATTCTCGTGCTAAGCGTCAGTAGTTTGTTTTCCGTTCTCGTGCCAAGCGTCAATAGTATTTATTCGATTCTACCTACGTGCCTTGCGTCAATAGTCTGTATTCCATTCTACATTCGTGACAAGCTCCAATAGTCTGTATTCCATTCTGCATTCGTGACAAGCGTCCATAGTCTGTATTCCATTCTACCTACGTGCAAAGCGTCAATAGTCTGTATTCCATTCTACAATCTCCCCAAGCGTCAATAGACTGTATTCCGTTCTCGTGCCAAGCGTCAATAGTCTGTATTACATTCTCGTGCCAAGCGTCAATTGTCTGTTCAAATTACATTATAGCCGAATATTTTCGATCATGAACATGTTAAAATGCTTTTTATAAACGAAATTGCTTCCATCGACATTCGCACATTTCGTTCATCAGATACAATGCCATGAACTTTAAATGCAATACATTGTTTTCTTTTTACCAGGACTTTATTTATTTATTCCTCTTTTTGGAGACGAATATACTTTCAAATGTTCGTAAAGGAAAGAAGAATTATAATTTTGTTACGACAACTGTTGAGGTGAAAGTATTTGATACATTATATCAATCTACATAAAGGAGCTGTATACACTGGACTGCTTTAATTGCTTTAAAATTACAATCGTCTGCATTATTATGAGTTTCTCCTCATTTAGGCAAAAATTAACCATCTTTAAGGCATCATTACCATGGACAGATAAACCGTTACTACATAATTACTTGTGTCTGCACACAGGAAATATTTACGTTAACGAGTCGTGTAAGAAACCTCTGTTCGCGGAGTCTCGTACGATCTCGTGGTGCTCGCCGAGAACGTGGCAGACCATACTGGAACGCGCCACACGTCGACGGAATCCATGACGGTGTTCATTTACGGGGTAAGATAATACAATATTTACCGCATATATCCACACGCTATTGTCAGAATTATGTGTGCACAATACTGGTATACCACTTCGTTGGCCAAAACTTTCAAAGGAATATGGCAAGTAGGCCACCATTATAGATGTTTAAACTAACGTAAAACTCGAAAAAAACATAAGAACAACAACACATATACAATATTATCGATTAAAATCAAATGAGGAATGTACAAACACAAGAAAGACGACACGTTTAATTAAAAGCGAAAATTCACGAAGAAAGTTTCATTTTTTCCCCTTAATTCTCACTTGCCTACATGAATATCCTAAACCAGCGAACTGCGTGAGTATGTTAAATGGCGGCCATGATATAATTGAAATACTGTTGAAAACATCGAAAAATTCAAACAAACATATAAGCACACACACAAATAAGCAAACAAATCTTCGCTTGCCTAGGGAGAAGCGCCGGTACTACCGCGCTATCTTGCGCGCCGAGGCCGGCATTGAGGAAGGCGACGAAGAAGTGGCTCGCATCACCCTCGGGGAGCTGGAACCAACCCAGGTGCAGTCCCCGGCGCCCCCCATGATGTGGGACAAGCGGCAACCCCAGACGGGTCCCACCGTCCGGAAGTCATACCCCGTGCTCGACTTCAAGGAGCCCAAGCCACCGCTGAGTACGTGCAGAAACTGTTTGTAAACGGTCCTCGATCTGGGAAAACGGGATTTAATGCATGTGCTCAAAGTGTAACTCCTGATTAGCATGTGGAGTCCTCACAGGCTAATCAGTGACGTCAATTTCCGCTTGTATGGTACTTTCCGCCTTAAGACAAACTCTTCTTAGCCAAAATCCAGTTCGGACGGAGAGTGCCGTCCCTGATTGCACAGGCTTATCTTGCACAACACTTAACATACATCCATTAAACTCCGTTTTCGCAGAGGATGGCAAATGAATTAAGTTAAGTCAAATTAATTCGTGATCAGAGCTATATATTGTGTTTATTCTTAAGATTGGTTCTAAAACCTCGTCTATATAAAAATAGCATGTGCTTGATGACGGAATTTGTGAATGAATAGTTCAAATTATGTGTACTTTTGTTTCTTTTACTAGTATCCTCGATGTGTTCCACCGATTCTCAACTAACATGTTTTATTAAGCGCATCAAGGGGCGTACATGGGCATGTTCCGTTAAATTAATTAACAATATATACTTATACTAAATGATCACTTTACACATGCCTTCGATTAGTAAATCACAATTACATGATTATATTATGAATTTATTGACTAGAGATCAGACGAACGCACTGAATTCACACCTTTATTAAAAGTATTGCAAAAGTATTATGCTTCCAATTAGCGCAGTGGTTGGTTTCCTTACTCGACCCTGGCTCAATCCCCATTCCCGGAAGCATGTGCGTTTGGCTGGTGATCACTATACCTGACAGGTGTGGTTTGGCTGGTGATCACTATACCTGACAGGTGTGGTTTGGCTGGTGATCACCATACCTGACAGGTGTGGTTTGGTTGGTGATCACTTTACCTGACAGGTGTGGTTTGGCTGGTGATCACTATACCTGACAGGTGTGGTTTGGCTGGTGATCACCATACCTGACAGGTGTGGTTTGGCTGGTGATCACTATACCTGACAGGTGTGGTTTGGCTGGTGATCACTATACCTGACAGGTGTGGTTTGGCTGGTGATCACCATACCTGACAGGTGTGGTTTGGCTGGTGATCACTATACCTGACAGGTGTGGTTTGGTTGGTGATCACTATACCTGACAGGTGTGGTTTGGCTGGTGATCACTATACCTGACAGGTGTGGTTTGGTTGGTGATCACTATACCTGACAGGTGTGGTTTGGCTGGTGATCACTATACCTGACAGGTGTGGTTTGGTTGGTGATCACTATACCTGACAGGTGTGGTTTGGCTGGTGATCACTATACCTGACAGGTGTGGTTTGGCTGGTGATCACTATACCTGACAGGTGTGGTTTGGTTGGTGATCACTATACCTGACAGGTGTGGTTTGGCTGGTGATCACTATACCTGACAGGTGTGGTTTGGTTGGTGATCACTATACCTGACAGGTGTGGTTTGGCTGGTGATCACTATACCTGGCAGGTGTGGTTTGATTGGTGATCACTTACTCGACCCCGGCTCAAAAACACACACACATTGAAACTCAGCAACAAAGAAAAAGATGACAATTGCAGCTAATTCATAAGCATGTAATTAAAATTCGTCTCAACTCTTGGGAGTCAAGCCAGTTAATTTGGTAGTAGTTCTGGGACACACTCCGGGTCCGCTCATAAAGCAGCCTCAGACACGTAAGCACCTCTTAAACTTCTAAATACACACACATTATGCTTTGTCCATTCATATTTCAGAACCCAATCCATCGAAGATGATGACGGGTCGCACTGGGCCCAAGATATGGACGTAATCATTTACTGCGTTGATCGATGTTTCCTCCATTTCTTAATGCCTTCGGAGATATGTTTCTTCGCGGAATGCCAGCTTTTTTATATTTACTTATAAAAATGTTATGACATCGAAATTACATATCAGAAAAAAATAAGTGCAATTATGATTGATTAATGGGCTTCCGATGTCTTAATACATAATTGTATTTTAAATGGAATCATTAGTTTGTATTGACACCTTTCAAATAGGATTTGAACAGACCTCCATACTACAGAAATCAAACTATTCGATTCTAACCAATAGTGCGATACTTGTTCACATTTTTCAGCATTAAAACAATTAACTGATCGTTTATTAAGTATTTCTGCAAACGTTTATGTAATTTCCGTGGATATACGCCTTCGAAATTATGCACAGCCAATTTATATCATAAAATGGATGTGTTATGTTTTGCTAACTTCATAAGTTTTCATTTATGACGTGTTAACAACAGTCGAACACACGTTTAGATGTTTTGTTTTTCTGGTTTAACTTAAGTATTTAATTGATATGTCGTTTCTCTGTGATTTTATATGTACAATTTAAGTGTTAATTGTCATTCAAGCACATTCAATAAAACAAGACCCGCCAGCATTAGTGTTAACGCGTTGTTGTTGTTGTTGTCATTGATGTTATAGTGGCCCCCGTTAGAAGAAGCTTCGGCGGCATTTCCGGTGTGTATCATGATTCCCGGCCTGCTTGGGTTTTTTAGATCCAGTGTTAGAATCCGATCTGAAATGGAACACAAATGCGTTAGTTAATGATTTACAGCCATTTAAACGTAGTCATGAGAAAAGGGGAACTATTTTTTTTAAACAAAATCCTGTTAATCACGTCCTTGACACTTTCAACTGAAAGTGAAAACTAGTAAACTCTTTATTCATCATAGTCTGTCCACACTGTCTGTGAAGTTTGCAAATGCATTCAAAGTTTGATGTGTAATTCGTCTCTATGCCCATCATGACCTGTTATGATTTTGCACATTTTTTATACTTTAACTGTGAAGAATAAGCTCATAGTTATAGTTGGACTATTATATACAATATAACATTATGTACAATATTCTTTGTGAAAAAAATAATACAGATACATCACGGGTATTAACACGTTTGCCAGCAATTCTAATATGATTCCTTTTACCTATGACGTGAACGTGGAATACAATGACGTCATTTCCGTGCGCGTTGCATACCTCACATCGATATTGACCTTGGTTAGAGTGATCCACGTCCGGTATAAAAATCATGTGATTATAGAGGCCGATATCTGCAATGTAAACCGCCTCATTTAGCTCATGTGGGATAAGTCCAAGCTACGTGCAGAGATTTAACTGGAACTAGCATAGCTGGATCAAATCACTGCCTTCATAACCAACCACGTGGTGATACATGTGGTACAATAAGTTTCTAATGTTTTTTTTTTAATACTATTTTTAATTAAGGTAATTTATGTTTTATTGTAAACATAAATTTATACACTATTTAAAAACATAAAAGAAAACGATAGTACTTTTCATTATATAATACTTAAACTAAAGCATGGAACGACAACTCTGCGTTTAGATTGGGATTAGTCGTGAAATCTTTTCTATTACCATTCCTTCAATACCTCTGATTTATGTAGGGCGAATGTCAGTTAATGGTATAAGTATGTGCACTTAGTACAGTTAAACCGGAATAATGTTTGTTAACACATCGCCTTAATATGGCTGAAAACACTGTTGACAAATTCCATTGAAACGAAAAAAACTATTTCTTTGTAAAAAAGAAAATAACTCAGGGACAATATCACATACGAACAAGGATGGATTTGCTCACAAGTCAGAGGCGAGTTCTCGTACTTCCGGTAGAACCACTTGACGGCGGGAGAGGGCTGACCGGTTACGTTGCACCACATGACGACACATGGTGTCCGCTCGCACACCTGCATGTGGATGTCACGTGATGGATAACCAACGATCTTCGGGGCGTCTAAAAGAGTCGTATACATATATGTGTGCAAAGTACAGTTGCTCAACATCTGACTATTTGGTTGTAAAAACTCTGTATAAGCATGCGTATCTTTTCAGTAACCGACGGATTATTTAATCGCTCATCCATTTTAGTTGTGTAGCATTAAAGACCGTGACAATAACAACAGTTTACTTACACTCTATGACCACTCGGGCGGATATGACGGTGGATGCATTCGCCACGCATGCGTACGAGCCAGCATCCTTTCTCTGTGCGGGTTTGATCACCAGGAACCTGGGTACAGAAACAAAAGATGAACTCGAATCAATTAACCAACAATATCCCACCTTAGACCGCGGCAGTAAAGTGTTTGTATACGACACAGGTTGTGAATTCCCTTGTATTTCAGTATGTTCATAATAATGGTGTAAGTAATAATATTCATCTTCCGATTATACATTCAAGTTATAAACATCCTCAATATGTAATGATCAGGGCAATAAAAATTAAAATTGAACCATGATCATAGGTATTCAAATGAGTTCACAAATGTATTAAGTGTTAATATATTTCAATGCAGAAACTTTGAATATTGAAACAAGTGGGGCGATATTTGCTTTACTGACTTGGAGTGCACATGTGTACATTACTTTCAACATAATTACAACACGCCGGTTACCAATCACTGGCGTATGGCCGCTGGATGGTGAAGCGCGCCCTGTCGGCATCGACCATCTCCATGGTAACGTTGTCATCCTCCGACACCACCAAGGAGTTGTAGAGCCACCTCACCTGAATAACATACATAGTGAAATCGTCAGTGTGCAGTATTTAAACAGCTAAATACTTGTCTCATGTCCGATTCGACGAATGGTCCCGTTAACGCTTTAACGCTTAAATATACGCCGTCAAATCCGATGGCATCATGTGTGACATCATTAAGAATAAACCGGAAAACTTTATCTTACTTTTTTCTGACTGGTTACTACGTAAAAAACTATATTTAAGCTCAAGCATTTATCCAGAAAAAAGGAACTAATACATTTCATTGTGTCCCCAATTTTGTTGTAATTATTTTCTATAATACTGTTTAAAATGAGGTGCTGAAATGAAGATACAATCGAGAAGAAGACTATTCTGAAATACGTCTATTGAGTGTGTCATGAGGACGATTACGGGGATAATAACGTCTACGTACTGCCGGTGTTTCGTCACAAACGAGCTAAATATAAAACGCATGTAGACGATATCGATCAGCACTTCCGCTTATTGTACGAAATTTCCGGAAGCTGTCCGAACGATAGTTCGGTATCCGCCAAGTTTCCGAACGAGTTTCCGTTATCACATAAACCACTCAGCCATCCCTGTCTAAACAGTGATTGGTGCAGACCCGCAGCCAGGGTTTTGAAAAAGGGGGTGCGAATTTTCCCATCAACGATTGTTAATTAACAACAAAGTGGCGAAGAGGGTAGGTGCGGGAGGGAGTGTCCTCACCCTAGAAAATTTTGAAAATGAAACGTTAAGTCCTGCATTTTAGCGACATTTTATCTGTATTTAGAGACTGAAATTATAGAGCATTTTTATATGAAATTTCACATTCCTTGACCATACTCAATGACTGATCGACATGAATATGATATAACATACATGTATTCCCCACTAACGTTTTTCAATAACCACCTTTTGCAATCAGTCACGGAAATACATGATTTTATACGGTGTTTAACCCGACACTTGTATGCGCGCACACATTTTGTTTACATATGCAACAACAAATTTATAGAATGTAAAATCAACAATGAGAACGGTTTAAAATATCATTATTTATTGGAATCTTGGAATCTTGAACACATTGGTGTATTTTACCATTCCAAAATTCTACCATTCATAAATCAAACAAAAGGAAATATTCTACTTTTTTCAAAACAGTTGTTTGTCTGCTACTGTGGATAGTACCACAGGCCTAGCATTGCTCTAAACGTGCTAATAGTCATTGTACAACCAAAACTGATTAACAAAACTGGATCTTCTCTAATCTGCTCTAATTGTACTAAACAGAAATCATAAATGTATAACTGGTTACTTTTATTTTTTTCAACTATTTTTATCAAATTAGTTATCTTTTTCTAAACGATTTATGGAATCATATTTCAAATACAATTGTAAATAAAAATCACGCGCTATCTTGGAAATGACTTCATCGAGAAATTAAGTATATGGTGACCTGTCAGTAGCCTATTGAATTTAACATTATTGTAACGCTAAAATACGAGGACTAACTGGATTCCGGGAAAAGATAAATAACCGTTTTTTGCGTCGAATAAAGTTGGGTGCAACTTATAGTACAATAGATTTTTTACTCGTAAAAAAATGTTGGGTGCAAATTTTTCAATTTTGTCAATTAACCAAAACGTCAAAGGGTCACTTGAAGAATTACATAGACACAAACGTTCGCAGTTTGTTCAAATGTATTTCGGCATGTATGCATCTACTAAATGATTTGATGAAATTAGTATCCAATCGGGACGGGGTATTCCCACTTAACATATGTACATGTATATCGTTACGTCGCCTATTTTCGCGATGTATGTTAATACTTTTTATGAAAGACTTTTTCTTAGAATCGAGAAAAAGTTAAAGTATTTTCTTGAAAATTAATCAAATACATGTAAGTGTTGTGTTAACACTAGCACAGTCGTCTGCTTCACTTTGCGATTTATGTGGAAGTTTAATAAAGAGGACGAAAAATACATGAATGGAATATGCGATACATTTTTATAATTTCAGTTAAAGTAAAATTTTGAATTGAAATTAAAGGTGTTTTTTTCTCATTTTGATTGTGATTGTATTAATTGTCAAGCATAGTGAAACAAAATACTGGGAGAGCATGCATGTGACGTCATCAAGATAGCCTCGTTCCTATGGTAAACAAACTTATCGATACCTGGAGACTGTTGATATGCGGGTATTAGTACGACATTACTACAATTATTTGTCTTGCTTATGTCTATGCGATGTTCTCTCAGGGTACTGTTCAACTGATTTTGACTGACTGAGATTGAAATACATTAATTTAGCTCTGAATTACTCGCCCCTCCCCATAACAAACAACAACAACCAAACGACAGAAACAAAACAAGACAAAACAAACGGTTCGGTACTGGTGTACAATATAGAAAATAACGGCTTAATTAAAAAAAAACGTCTAATATCGATAAATGCAAACGTTTCCCTAAATTCTATTTAAATTGTATTAAGATTGTTAAAATGCTAAAAGTATTTTTTAAATGCTTATTTCGTAAAAGTTAAATCAAACTTAAGTCAGTTGTTACATTAGGATAAACCGAGACCATGACCTTTCCGTACCGTGATATTCTCGTCAGCTGTTGGCGGAAGTATACACGGGAGTCGAAGGGTTCCTCCTTCCGGTATGGTAATTGTGTCTGCCGCAGCCTCGAGCGCTGCGAGAAAAAACAGAAACTAAACATGTGCAAGCTTTTTAACAGATGTGAAAAACGAAATATTTACATTTCGAATATCTTGATCGTTGTGGTATCACATATAAACCTATTAGCATACTCTTCCTTTAAAATTCGGTCAAAATCAGACATGTCATACAAAAATGTGTTAAATCTACATGCATAGGTCATTGGGTTTATAGCGTTCAATTTTTAATTTATTTTCTATCTGAAAGACGTTATTTGTTTGATTGATATTTTAGCGGTCACATAAACAACCACGCTATGTAATATGGAACTTTTACACCCATTATTGCTGCTTCTTCCTGTATTTGCGCGATGATGATCTGAAATATTAACTTTATGATGCTATATTCCTAAATCTTTTTCTAAAAAGAAGGAATTTAGTTGACACTTGTTCTTAGTTTCATTCCATCGTTACTCAAAAAGTTGTAGCTCTTTTGCTCTAGTCACTTTCCTACTATTGAGTAATTAAATTGAATGCGTTTTAATTCCCTTTTATTATTGTTTAATTTGAGTAGCAATGCTATGAGGTTAAGTTTTATTTACACTTAAATGTATCATGGATATTGCTGGGCCAAGTGTGAGGTTGCGCGCTCTAAAACCGGTTCAAAACCCAATGCTTTGCCATGACCGTTCCAAGGCGGTGACCCCAGCTTTATTTTTTATGTGTTATGTCTGTTTTTTTGTATTGTGCTGTTTTGTACTGTTTTGACAATTGGTCACTTGCCTTAAATAAAGGACCAACTAATTGTATATAATGAGAATTCAATACTGCTCCAGCAGCTGGAGTTTTACTTCATTATATTGACCAGGTATTGGAATAGATGTAATGTGTCATACAAAAACTGTGTTCATCAGATATTATATTTATGTATTATGTAGTACGGTATGTCATAAAAAAGGTATTGACTTGGTATTGGAATTTATGCGTTATGTAGTATGCCACAACAAAATAAGTCTTCATCAGGTATTGAATTTATGTATTATGAAGTATGTAATACGAAAGTGTGTTCACCAGGCATTGGAATTTATGTATTATCTAGTATGTCATACAAAAAATGTGTTCACCAGGTATGAAACGTTATGTATTATGACAAACAAAAAATGTGTTCACCAGGTATGAAAAGTTATGTATTATGTCAAACAAAAAATGTGTCATTAGGTATTGGAAACGTTTTCATCAGGTATTCGCTTTAATCATTTATGTCATACAAAACATGTTTTAGTTATCTTTATTTAGACAGTTTTATCACATAAATATTGTGTGATAAAATGAAGATTATTTCAAAGAAATTTCCCGCACATTGCTACACACTTTTTCATGGTTGGTATTTTGTGTCATAAATGAATGCTTGGGATAAATAATAACAAAATCGTTACACAATTACAAGGCTTATATTGTATATAACCATTAACATAAAGCAGAATAATAGAAAACATTAAAATGATTAATCGGTGCCTTACTATTAATTGCAATGGCTTATCTCTTTATAATTGTTCCTTTACTGCCGTTGTTTTGTCTGGAAGACCTGAAAGGTGAAGTTGAATGCCTCTGTGCTGTGGCAATTGTGTTGATTAAGCGATTCGAGTCAATTGAATCTCGTTCTGGTCAAACTGGGTTGAATGCATGTGGGTGAAGTATCGTCCAAGATTAGCCTGTGAAGTCCATACATACTTCTCAGGGGTAACAGTTTCCGTTTATATGGTATTTTTCGTCTGTTTTGACGAAAATAAAGTGTTGGTCAAAATTTTCGTCTCATAGAAATGTATGCGAACTGCACCGGCTAATCCGAGACTTGGCGCACATGTATTTAGGCCAGTTTTCCAAGAACGAAGCTGAATTTATCTCTGGAGATGGAGAAAATATATTCCGAACACTTACCCATTACTACATATATGAAGAATATCACGATTAAATCCATATCGATAAATTTATCAACAAACATATAGTTAATGAAATGATAAACGAAACATGTCACATGGATTAGTTTCCAGACAACCAAATGCCATGTAGTATCATGAGGACACACTGTTGGTATTTTATCGAGGATATTGGTACTTTGCAATGTTTTTCCAATAATGACGTTTCACTGTTGTTTTTTTAATTTCGCACCTCCATTTCAATCAAAACGAAATATTGCAGCTGCACTGTCCGCCTGTGTTCTGTCCGTCTATCACTGTGCTTTCCTGTCACAGCAAAACCAATAACATATGATGATGGATTTTGAAATAAATTGTCACAAATGTCAATCATTAAATATAATATTTATATAAATGTGTATTTTGAGTAGTACACACATTCATGTACATGTCAGCGTTGAGTTACATACACGCAATTATAACTATTAATTTTACGTAGTGCACATTAAAATTAAATACGCAGTTTGAGATTTTGCCTAAAACAAGAAAAACGAATATTTTAATACAGTTACTCCTATAAATAAATCACTATTTCTGGTATAGCCAATCATTAATTTGAGATATTTTCGAGATACTTGCGTTATATGTTTCAGTATATATTTTATTTTTTGGTTTGTTTCTAATGTATTTATAACTAACAATAACAGCATTAAATACATTAAATTTTTAAATACATTTAATGCTGTTATTGTAAGTTATATAATTCAAATGTGCTACAATAAAAACTTCTTCCGCTTTCTCGCAAATAGTGTATGATGCATGTAAACCATCTTAATACATGAATGAAAACTCGTGAATTTCAAAAATTGTATACATAAATCTCGATTTGTTAAGAATAATCTTCAATCGATCATGTGGCCAGTGTTTTATTTCGCGATGAACAAATTCCGTTTGCAAATTTTGATACAAATATTGAAGACCGTAATACTTTTTAATAAACACATAGAATGTGTTGCGTACATCGTATTAACGTTGTTTTTCGTTCGAAATTTGCAAAACTACATTATTGTTTTGTACCAAAGTCAATAAAAAGCCGTTCGACGAAAATCAACTCGAAACAGAAAACTTATTAATTCACCATGTCTAGAAGTCTGTTATAGTCTTTAAAATGTGATATTCCAGGTAAATCATCATCATCATCATCATCATCATCATCATCATCATCATCATCATCATCATCATCATCATCATCATCATCATCATCATCATCATCATCATCATCATCAAAGAACAAAACGTAGAAAAAATCGAAACTAAATGCAGGGATCGACCTCACGCATTTTGCGTATTCCGAAGACATCGCATTCGAGACTAGTTTAATCATGTTCCTGTCGTGCTTGGTAAACAATCCGGTATTAATTATATGGTTACAGAAACTAGTCACTATTATAACAACTTCGAGACTAATAAAAAAGAAAAGTACACAACAAAGAAGACATATATAATCTTCTTTAAGATATTTAATCTGAGAATGTATTCCCCTCTTTTGGCCCACGAATGGATACATACAGTTTCCACGCTTTTCTCCCACAGTCAGTCCGCATGTTTTAGTGTCCGCTCTTTAAATGAACCAGTGTTCGTCACAAACACTCGTTTGATGTGATCGTCACAAAAGGTTCTGATATATAAGCATACCATGAAAGCCAAGTATAATAACCAGCAAAATACACCGAGGACTTTGGAATCACCCTCGATTGATTGTCCTTCGATTTGTTTTGTACAGAGCATATCTGAACATTTAAAAGAGGTAGCAATTAAATTTGTGTATGTAGGTATATTTCAATTTCGGAATGTGTTTACAAGAAACATTAATATTTTCCCCTCTTTCTTAGAGTAATTGACTTCTGTTTATGTTAATACATAATTAATTTCGGGTAAATTACTCGGAAACTGACGTACGTTTCAATTTGAAACCTAACATTTTGGTAAATCTCGCTTGAATAATGTGCAGTCTACTAGAAACATTACTCATCATCCCTATTTGTAGACTGTTTGACAAATTTAATTGTGTGTTCTTAAATTGTGTCAGAAACATATTCTGAAGACCAAGAGGTATCAATTAGAATCTAAAAAGATTGGTATGGCCTCATAATGGGAATTTGTAGTTCACAAGAAAGATAACTATTTCCTCCGTGTAGCTGTTCCGTAGAGTTATCACCTTTTGTTATTTATTATTTAAATTGTGCGCGTAGCATGCCTTGAAAAGTAAAAGAGGTATCAGCTTGAAAAGTAATATTAAGGTAGATCATATTTAAAGGATTTGTAGAATCACAAGATGCATAACTCTTACTATATCATTTTAAAGTGTTAAAGTGTTTGCCCTACGTTATTGTGTGTATTATTTAGATATAACATTCATATCACGACAGGCAACCCAATTCTAATGTATGAGTCTTGCGGCATTTAGCGCGGACATCATTGAACGATAAAAACATTTCTGGTTCATTATAAAAATAGTGATTGTAACTATTGCCTTTCCATTTTCATATTTCATGAGGTGGTTTGTAAGGACACAGATCCTATCTGCTATTAATAACAAGAGGGCCCAGATGACCATGAACCGCGCACTTAAAATACATTAATGGTGGAAGACTTTCCATGGTTACCTAGGTTTTGACCCCACTTGATCCAGACTCATAGATGGCTTTGATAGTGTAAAGATAAACATTCTGACAAAGTACATGAAGGATGAGGCATACAAAATAGCACCCGGTGACACTTTTGTAACACATAAAATGACTTAGGTATTGTCAAAGTAAACAGTCTGACCAATATCAATTCAAATCGAGACATAAATAAGTCTTCCAAAATTGTACAAACTTTTTATAAAGATGTTATCTGGTGACCTAGCTTTTGAATATATTTGCCCTGTATGCGAACTTAACATTGAAATGGTCACGATAAACCTGCTTATCATCAGTTTGTGAGTCGAAAATGTGGATTATGTAGTGGGAACACGGTTTAATTTATGTTTGATCTGTTAACCTAGATTTCGGACACACCTTATTAAGGTTAATACTATCAAGATTAACGTTCTGACCACTTTTCACCAACATCGAGTCATTAATTTACCTTCGAAAGTGGTTACACACAGTTTCGAACATTTGACCTGGTTACCTAGTTTTGGACACACATGATCCATTTTCAAACGTGTGTCTAGATATTATAAATATAAACAATTGTAATGTACAGCTTAGGTTCACCTAATATTCTACCTAATAACCTAGTTTTTGGAGACCTTCACACACACTCACACACCTTTAGGAAAGAAGATGTTATAAACATGTAAAATATCTCAGGAGTTCTTGCCTCACTCAATGATACATACAGTGTTTATGTTTAAATGATGACATACGTGGAAGATAAACACATAAGTGGCTCAAGAGTTTCGGCAATTATGTTAGATGGCATTGTAGGCAATTATGTTAGATGGCATTGTAGGCAATTATGTTAGATGGCATTGTAGGCAAGAAAGGAAATTCAATCTAATTCACATACTGACTAGTACCAACACAACACAAACCCACAGTAAATTAAAACAAATATTAACAAACATAATAAAAGATTCACGAGCGTTTCGTATACGTTTAATAAAACAGTAACACATCTTAAAGCCTGGATTGGAATATACATGTAGTTTAAATAAAGCACTATCAGCTATTATCAGAAAAATTCACAAACATGCCTATCATTAAATTTGCCTATTTCATTCCTCAGGAGAAAAAAAAGTTTCAAATATTCAAACGCGGGGTTGAAGATGGTCATAAGGTAAGCAGACGCAAGAAAGCACAACTGCATGGTCAGTTACACATTTATAAGAGCTTTAAACATTGTTATCAAATAGACTGTTTTAAAGATGTTAATCGGTACAACCCATTCCGCTTTTACGGAAGTATTCGTTTCAAGGAAGTCTCTTCATAACGAAAATCAATTAAAGGCGGAAATTATCGTCCCTGATTAGCTTGTGTGGACTGCATAGGTTATTCTGCGGTGACACTTAACGACAATGCATCCCTGATTAGACACTTAACGCGAATGCATAACGCCCAGTTGTCTAAGAACGAAGCTCATATATACTACGAATCTGCTTCATCGAGATACAATGCATAATTATGTTCAAGAGCACGTAACACTTCACCAAACGGCAATCACTTTGGAATGATTCATTCGGTCGGAATAAAAACCAGAGCGCAACTATGTCAGTCATTTAACCTCAAACGTTGGAACAATATGTTGGGACAATTGATAATCGCTCTAGCCTGTGCTTCGACGATTTAAGCTCAAGGTGAAAACGTTAAGTATTTCACTGAAAAAAAATTAGCCGTGCACTGGGAAAACGGGGCTTTATGAATGTGCATAAAGTGTCGTCCAGAATGAGTATGTGCAGGTCAAACAGGCTTATCAGGGACGAAAATTTCAGCCGAATTTTCAGCCCGCGATTTTCGCTAATAAGAGACTTCATTCAACAGAAAATACCATACAAGCGGAAATTGTCGTCCCTGACAAGCATGGGCTGAATGCCAAGCGAATATGGGACGACACTTTACGCCCATACATTTAGCTGCGTTACGTCAGAGCGAATCTCAAACGAATTAGGTGATACAGCTGTAAACGCGGAGGTTGATAAGAATATATCTTGCTGTTTTACTCAATCTTTCTGGAACGAACATCGTCCACAATGTGAATATGTATTACCTATTTTCAAGATTTAACGAATGTTTACATAACCGAAAACGCTTGAAAACAACACATCTAGAAATATATAACTAACTAATACGGACTCTGGAAAAAACGGCCTGTGAGCAACAACGTTTTTCGGGTACTTATATCATTTAAGCATCTGCCATGAGTAAAAAGGTAAAACAGATATTGCAGTTATCTCTTGAGAAAGTAAAGATAAGTTCAAGTGAACGCGATGAATTAATTGCATTTATATATATGTGTCTGTTCGTATATTTCATTGTTCTTTTATTCTATTTATAATAACGTATTAAAGATGAGAAAATAGAGGGTAGAGGCATGGTGAGTGGGCTAAGTAACCATGTTACACGTTTGACCATATTTCTTGAAGCGGCTGCATCTTTCTGGTGGTTTACACGAAACACTGCCCGGAATATGTCCATATTTATAAACATAAGAACGCAGAGACAAATGTCCATCATTTAAAATTGTGTCATAAAATGTCAAATCCGGTACTTGAAACATTGAAACAATGAATTTAATTAACTATTTCATTCAGGTTTTGTTATTAAAATTTCCCGATTAACAAAAACGATTCGCTGCAGTAACAAACACAAATTCATTCACACAGTTTGTTGTTGTTTTTGTAATATTGTATCATATCTGATCCCCATTAACAAAACTATATATAAAGTAAAAATTATTTAAGCATGCGATCTACGAAAAATTTTAATTCTTGACGTGCATGACTTTCGGATTTCGTAGTTTTGTATTTTCGTTGTTGAAAGCTTTCGGTATAATGAACAGGAACTACTTACACACACTATCTATTGAGCCGCTTACCGCCTTTTAAGGTATTCCTAGAACATTTAGCCAGCACAAACGAGCACTAGATTAATCAAGGATGTCACTTCATTTCTTATCAATAACCATTCTTAATTGACCAGTCGCCAAATTATCGATCGCTCCGCCCACATAGTCACGTGGTCTAGTTGTTAGAAAACCCCGACAAGCAGATCGCAATTATAGCGGATTACGTGAGGGAAATTTTATATTTGTAATGATCATTATGCTCTTTTCTATAAAATTAATTATTAAAGCCGCACACTAACCTAAACTGCTTTGTAAAACGTTAATACAATCATAAAAACTTTAGAGAGAAATGGCGTAATCAAAATAAATGAGTTAACGGCAGACTGACTATCAGAAACGTTTCTTAAACATATTATATAGGGAGGTGATGAAAAATCCGTTGTAAAAATGAGCATTTATTTCATATTGATTTTGAACTTGTATTCAACCGTCTGACACTGAACCCGGTGGCTATTCATATATAATTTTGAAAATATTTTTATTAAATGCAAATGACATATCCATATCATGATGTTTTTTTTGTTAATTAAAAATGTTTATATCTTTGTTTTATTGTGTTATTTTTAAAAAGACACCGAATTGTTTTATGAGGATATAAATTAAATTTTGATTGTAACCATAATTTAATACAGGCCTAATTTCGTTGTTTCATTAACAGATAGTCTAATATGCATTTTATTTCATTTATGTTTAATGCGAACCAGTTACATTTCACTATCAAAAAATGAAGTGTTGGTATTACGGTGCTGTTCACGAACATTCGAATTGAATACATTTAGCATATTATGCATTTGCTTATTTATAACAAGATGGCCCTTATATGTTAATTGCAATTTTCACATTTCTCCCCGTATCAATATATGTTGTATTAGAAATGTTATTGTTGTATTATAAGCCGTACATTTTACACTTGAAGTCGCTCTAAGCTGGCTAAGCCGCGTTGAAATCACCTTTGTGTTGTTCATACTTTAGTTAAAACAATATTTAAGTTAACAATTTATAATGATTTCCCTTGTTTATGATCCACAGAAAATAAATATATAATTGGAAATCATTTAAGTAATTAAATAGTTTTCTTTTCTTGTGTACAGTACCTAACAATGCCTTAATGTTCCTTCATTCTGAGATCCACGCAACATACTGTTATTTATTAATCATCGACAATAACGCTGAGATTAATAAGCACGTGTGGCAATTATTATGTTGCCCAAACTGCTTAATAATATTGTGCATCAAACGGTATAACACGTTTTATAGAACACACACCTGGTGTGGTTAAACTATTTATTGTGTTTGTTTTCTCATTACTCGTTCATATGTTCAAGAAATGAAGATACAATAATAACCTTTTATAAAGTATGTATAGCACCTACAATTTTGAATAATGATCGAACAGTAATGATCATGCATTTGATATAAAATCTGTGTAAACTCTTAAAAATTACGTCCATTCCATATGTACAACACGCTTTGTTTGTCGGACAAAATGGCGGCCAGATAAGCGTTGCTGAGGGGTGTGTGAAAAATCGATATCTGATTGGCTGGTCGACAAAATGTGGGCGGAGTTGGCGACTGGTCAATTTCACAGCGGGAAATTAGGAAGTTATTTAAAGTGTGTAATTATTGAAAGTAAACGAACTTGTAAAACTCTAAGAACTCATAAGTGTGAACACTAGAATTTCATTAATCATTAATCTCATATTTAATGTCAATTAACTGTGGAAGATATTAATTAAGATGTAATAAAATATGAGCTCAGAGAGAATTTCAAACGTATTGAATGTGCATGTGTGTAAACAAACCTTCAGCACTGACTTGTCATACATTAAAAAACACTAACTTATCAAACATGACGACATTGAATTGTCCTACATAAACACTGACTTTTCATACATAACAACATTGGCTTGTCATACATAACAACACTGACTTGTCATACATAACAACACTGCATTGTCATATATAAAACACTCACTTTTCATGCATAGCAACACTGACTTGTCATGCATAACAACACTCACTTGCCATACATATCAACACTAACTTTTCATAGAAAACAACAGTGACTTGTCATACATAATAACACTAACTTTTCATAGATAACAAACTTACCTTGTTATACATAACAACACTAAATTTTCATACAAAACGACTATGACTTGGCATACATAACAAACTTAGCTTGTCATACATTACAAAACTGACTTGTCAAACATAACAACCCTGACTAGTCATACTTAGCAACACTGACTTGTTATACATAACAACAATGACTTTTAATACATAACAACTCTAGCCTGTCATACATAACAACACTGACTTGTCATACAAAACTATACTGACTTGTAAAACATAACAACACGGACATGTAATACATAACAACACTGACTTTTCATACATAACAATTCTAGATTGTCATCCATATCAGCACTGACTTGTCATACATAACAACACTGACGTGTCATACATAACACAACTGACTTTTCATACGTAACACCTCAAGCTTGTCATACATAACAACACAGACTTGTCATACATTGCAACACTGACTTGTCATACATAACAACACTGACTTGTCATACATAACAGCACTGACTTGTCATACATAACAACACTTTATTGTTAAACATGAAAACACTGACTTTTTACACACGAAAACACTGATTCTTTATACATAACCACAACGACTTGTAATTCATGACAATACTGACTTTATATTTAACAACACTGACTGTCATATATGACAATACTGACTTTTATACATAACAACACTGACTTGTCATACATGACAAAACTGGTTTTAATATATAACAACACCGACTTGTCATACATAACACCAGTTACTTTTCATACATAAAATCTCAAGTTTGTCATACATAACAACACATACATAACAACACAGACTTGTCAAACATGAAAACACTGACTTGTCATCCATAACAAAACTGACTTGTCATACATAACAACACTTAATTGTTAAACATGAAAACACTGACTTTTTACACACGATAACACTTACATCACAACACTGACTTGTCATACATGACAATACTGACGTGTTATACAAAACAACATTGATTTGTCTTACATGACAATACTGACTTATATACATAACAACACTGACCTTTTACTCAGGATTATACTGACTTTTAAATATAACAACACTGACTAGTCATATATGACAGTACTGACTTTTATACATAACAACACTGACTTGTCATACATGACAATACTGACTTGTTATATATAACAACACTGACTTGTCATACATAACAACACTAAATTGTTAAACATAAAAACACTGACTTTTTACACACGATAACACTTACATAACAACACTGACTTGTCATACATGACAATACTGACTTGTTATACATAACAACACTGATTTGTCATACATGACAATACTGACTTTTATACATAACAACACTGACATTTCATACATGACAATACTGACTTTTATATATAACAACACTGACTTGTCATATATGACAATACTGAATTTATACATACCAACACTGACTTGTCATACATGACAATACTGACTTTTATATATAACAACACTTGTCATACATCACAAAAGAGACTTGTTATGCTGGACAACACTGACTTGCCACACATAGCAGCACCATCTTTCAAACACAACAGCACTTTGATTTATGATTTTAGACGTGGCGCATACCAGCATTTAGGACAGCATGCCATTACAATCATTACTCACGAACATTTGCGTTAAATGACGTTGATGTGTTTGTTTTCTTTGCTAAGCTCACTACGTATGAAGTACCACTGTACATAATTGTACTCAAGAACTCAGCCATTCAACTTCCTCGAGGCATGTGAATTTGAAAGACATGTTACAATAAAGTCTGATAACAACCTAAATAGCGGATTTCCAGTGCACTGAGGATGAGCAAGACGCTTTAACACTTCAAGAAAGGACTATGTCAAGTGTGTATTGTTGATTGAAGTACAAATATTGACTGCGATTCGGCTTCATCAAGATAAAACGCATAATTATTATATTATAATGAACACTTATCTAAACGACAATCACTTTGGAATGATTCATTCTGTCGGTATCAAAACGAGGGCGCAACCGTGTCAGTCATTTAACCTAAAACATTTGAACAGCATGTGGGGACAATTGATAATCGCTCTAGCCTGTGCGTCGAAGATTTCAGCACAAGGTGAGAACGTTTTTGTATTTCACTATACTTAATCAGACGAGTTCTGGGAAAACTGGTCTTACTGCATGTGTGTAATGTGTCGTTCCAGATTTGCCGATTAAGTCCGCAGAGCTTTATCAGGGATTACACCTAACGCCAAAACTGGACTTTCGTTTAGAAGAGACTTCGTTTAAATGAAAATTATATTAAAGAGGGAAGTGTCGTTCCTGATTAGCATTTGCTGACTGCACAGGATTATTTGGGACGACACTTAACGGACATGCATTAAGACTCGTTTTCTCAGGTTCTCAAATGAGTTCGGTAATACTGTACACGCGAAGGTCGATTAAAATCAATATAACAGTTTATAAATGCTTACGTGCTTAATCTTGATTGCACGAACGTCGTCTTCGATGTGCATATGTTTTATTTGTTCTCAAGTGTAAATACATGTCAACAAATGTTTTTTTTTCTGGAACAATGCCACTAAAGCCTCTGCCATACGTTCATAGGGCAAAACAAGATAATGCAGTTATCTATAGAGGATGGTAAGATAACTTCCGGGTGAACGCGATGTATTTGTTTGATTATAACGTTTTAAGTGTCAACAAAGATGGCAGAGGCCTGGGCAGTGGGCTTCTATCTGGTGGTTTACCCTTCCATATTTTAGTAACATAAGAGCGCAGGGACTTAAATTGAGTAGGTTGTCTTCATATAACAGTCTACCAATGATGGGTACGTATATTGGTGAAGATCGGATGAAATTTCGGGACAGACAAATTACTTACATCGGGTTTAAATGAAATTAATAGATCTGCACGGGCTCTTTGCAAAGCAATATATTTAAATCATGTTACAAAATATGATATCACATTGAAGTAAACAAGTATCATATGGTCATACATAACAACACTGACTTGTCATACATAACAACACCGAGTCGTCATACATGACAGCACTGGCTTGTCATGCATTACAACACTAACTTGGCATACATAACAACATTTATTTTTCATACATAACAACACTGACTTGTCGTACATAACAACACCGACATGTAATACATAACAATACTGACTTTTCATTCATAACAGCACAGTCTTGTCAAACATTACAGCACTTACTTGTCATACATAACAACACTTACTTGTCATACATAATAACACTTAATTGTCATACATTACAATACTGACTTGTCAAATATAACAACACTGACTTGTCATACATAACAAGACTGCCTTGTCATACAATACAAAACTAAGTTGTCATAAATAACAACACCTACTAGTCATACATAACCACACTGACTAGTCATACATAACCAGACTGACTTGTCATACATAACCACACTGACTTGTTATACATAACCACACTGACTTGTCAGACATTGCAACACGGACGTGTCATGCATAAAAACACTGGCTTTTCAAACATACAAACACTGGATTTACATACATAATAGTTGTGTGTTCTATCACAATGAGATAACGGTAGGAAGTCCATGCATGTATTTAGCACTGGTTTGTATTTCAACAAAAACGCACTGTAATGTCTGACAAATGCAAAACTAAAATTCAAATACAAATTATTACAAGTCTAAAGTATGGATTGCCGTGCACACGACTTATTATAGCAGTGCGGTATGCAGACTACAAAAGTAAAAGTTAGGAAGCACACGCTTATTTTCTGTGTGTGCTTTTTAAGTCAAATTTGCATTAAAATATGACTTAAGAGTCTTCTGAAATGTGTGACGTTTGTATGCACAATATCACGTACAGTAATATAAAGCTCGTAGTACACAGGAAGTATCGCGGTTTTATCGCTTTGATTTTGACGACGCTTAAAATACGTTGCTGTATGAAATCACCGCGGGCCGCTGTGGCATTTCGGCTGGCCGTGTGGGGTCGCTTCGCGCAGCTATGGGATTTCGGTGAGCCGCTGTTGAATCCTGGCGAGCCGCAGAGGAATCCTGACGAGCCGCTGTGGAATCCTGGCGAGCCGCTGTGGAATTCTGGCGAGCCCCTGTGGCATCCTGGCAAGCCGCTGTGGAATCCTGACGAGCCGCTGTGGAGTCCTGACGAACCGCTGTGGAATCCTGGCAAGCCGCTGTGGAATCTTGGCGAGCCGCTGTGGAGTCTTGGCGAGCCGCTATAAAAATCCTGGCGAACCGCTGTAGAATCCTGGCGAGTCGCTGTGGGATAGCGGGGTGCCGCTGTGGGATTTGGGCGGGCCGCTGTCTGAATGCAGTGGGCTACTGTGGGATTGCGGTGGGGTGCTGTGAGATATCGATAGGCCGCTTTGGGATTGCGGTGGACCGCTATGGGATTGCGGTGGGCTACTATGGGATTTCGGTGGAAGACTATTGGTATGCGGTTGGCCACTATAGGATTGCGTTTGACTACTATTGGATTGCGGTGGGCTACTATAGGATTGCGGTAAGCTACTATGGGATTGCGGTGGGCCACGATAGGATTGTAGTAAGCTACTATGGGATAGCGGTGGGCCACTATAGGATTTTGGTGGGCTACTATTTGATTGCGGTGGGCTACTATAGGATTGCGGTAAGCTACTATGGGATTGCGGTGGGCCATTATAGGATTGCGGTGGGCCACTATAGGATTGCAGTAAGCTTCTAGGGAATTGCGGTGGGCAACTTTAGGATTTTGGTGGGCTACTACTGGAATGCGGTAGGCTACTATGGGATTGCAGTGGGCCACTATGGGATTGTGGTGGATCACTATGGGATAGTGGTTGGCCACTATGGGATTGTGGTGGGCCACTATAGGATTGCGGTAAGCTACTATGGAATTGCGGTTGGCCACTATGGGATTGGGGTGGATCACTATGGGATAGCGGTGGACCACTATGGGATTGCGATGGGCTATCATTGGATATCGGTGGAACACTATTGGACTGCGGTGGATCACTATGGGATTGCGGTGGGCCACTATGGGATTGCGGTTGGACACTATGGGAGTGCGGTAAGCTTCTAGGGGATTGCGGTTGGCCACTATGGGATTGCGGTGGATCACTATTGGATAGCGGTGGACCACTACGGGATTGCGGTGGGCAATCATTGGATTGCGGTGGAACACTATTGGACTGCGGTGGATCACTATGGGATTGCGGTGGGCCACTATGGGATTGCGAAGGGCCACTATGGGATTGCGGTGGACCACTATTGGATTGCGGTAAGTTTCTATGGGAATGCGGTTGGACACTATTGGATTGCGACAAGCTACTCGGGGATTGCGGTTGGCCACTATTGGATTGCGGTAAGCTACTATGGGATTGTGGTTGACCACGATGGGATTGCGGTAGGCCACTATAGGATTGCGGTGGGTTACTATAGGATTGCGGTAAGTTACTCGGGGATTGCGGTTGGCCACTATTGGATTGCGGTAAGCTATTATGTGATTGTGGTTGACCACTATGGGATTGCGGTGGAACACTATTGGACTGCGGTGGATCACTATGGGATTGCGATGGGCCACTATGGGATTGCGGTGGGCCACTATGGGATTGCGGTGGACCACTATTGTATTGCGGTAAGCTACTATTGGATTGCGGTTGGACACTATTGGATTGCGGTAAGCTACTAGGGGATTGCGGTTGGCCAGTATTGGATTGGGGTAAGCTACTATGGGATTGTGGTTGACCACTATGGGATTGCGGTGGGCCACTTTAGGATTGCAGTGGGCCACTATGGAATTGCGGTAAGCTACTAGGGGATTGCGGTTGGCCACTATTGGATTGCGGTAAGCTACTATGGGATTGTGGTTGACCACTATGGGATTGCGGTGGGCTATCATGGGATTGCGGTGGAACACTATTGGACTGCGGTAGGCCACTATGTGATTGCGGTGGGATACTATGGGATTTCGGTGGGCCACTATGGGATTGCGGTGGGCCACTATGGGATTGCGGTGGACCACTATTGTATTGCGGTAAGCTACTATTGGATTGCGGTTGGACACTATTGGATTGCGGTAAGCTACTAGGGGATTGCGGTTGGCCAGTATTGGATTGCGGTAAGCTACTATGGGATTGTGGTTGACCACTATGGGATTGCGGTGGGCCACTTTAGGATTGCAGTGGGCCACTATGGAATTGCGGTAAGCTACTAGGGGATTGCGGTTGGCCACTATTGGATTGCGGTAAGCTACTATGGGATTGTGGTTGACCACTATGGGATTGCGGTGGGCTATCATGGGATTGCGGTGGAACACTATTGGACTGCGGTAGGCCACTATGTGATTGCGGTGGGATACTATGGGATTTCGGTGGGCCATTATTGGATGACGGTGGGCAACTATAGGATTGCGATGCGACACCATTTGATTGTGTTGTACCGCTATGGGATTGCGGTGGGACAATATTGGATTGCGAAGGGCCTCTATGGGATTGCGGTGGGTCACAATGGAATTGTGGTGGGCCACTATGGAATTGTGGTGGGACACTATGGGATTGCGGTGGGCTACTATGGAACTGCGTCGGGCCACTTTGAGATTGCGGTGGGCCACTATGGGATTGTGGTGGGCCACTATTGGATTGCGGTGGGCTACTATGGAACTGCGGTGGGCCACTATGGGATTGCGGTGGTCCACAATGGGATAGCGGTGGGCCACTATGAGATTGCGGTGAGCAAGTATGGGATTGTGGTGGGCCACTATGGGATTGTGGTGGACTTAAATGTATTGCAGTGGACCACTATGGGATTTTGGTGGGCTACTATGGGATTGCAGTTGGACACTATGGGATTGCGGTGGGCCAATATGGGTTTGCGGTGCGCCACCTTGGGATTGCGGTGGGATACTATGGGATTGTTGTGGAACACTATTGGATTGCGGTGGGCCTCTATGGGATTGTGGAGGGGCACTATAGGATTGAGGTGGGTTACTATGGGATTTCAGTGGGCCACTATTGCGTTGGTCCGCCATAGGACTTCGGTGGGCCACTTGAGGATTGCGGTGGGCCACTATGGGATTGCGGTGGGCCGCTGTGGGATCGTGGCGATGTTTTTTCACATCCGATAATACTTTTGTGTACATGTATACATAAAACATTCCGTTTATATGAAAAAACACGCTTTAGCATCTTGCATAATATTATTGTGATGGTTGTGTGGTTTTATATCATTTGTATGCAAGTCTTGTGTCGGTTTTACATGTACATATTATCTCGTTTCAAAAAGAGGACTTGACGTCAAAGAAAAATTTTGTTTTATAGATGATGTAGAATTGTCGTGTTTTATTTTTGGGCGCTTACATATTTGCCCATATTTCTGGTAATTGACAACATGCTGCATCATCAGTTCAAACAGGCAGCCCGTAATTTAGTACAGCATGCAGCATAATTGTTACTCACAAACATGTGCGTCGAATGTCATTGATGCATGGTTTCGCTTGCTTACCACACTACGTATGAAGTACCACGGTACATACTTGTACTCGAGAACGCAACAATATAACTACTTCAACACGCGTGACTTTAGAAAGACTAATACAAATAAAAGCGGATACTACTATGAAGTTGACACTAAGTTGATCTTTAAAACTTCATTTAGCAATTTTTACTGACACATGTAATAATTTTCTTCACACCCATTCAACAAGTACTTGTTTTACTTATATTTGTTTAACAAGTATTATACTTATACTATTTCTCACACTCCAGTGAATAGAAGAGTCTAGCTCTCTTTGTGTTTGACATTAAATTGGATTTGCATGAGAACCATACTGTTTTCATTGCGCAACAAAATATAGTTATGCTAATGAATTAACAGATTGTAATACAAATGTATTTAATATCTTTGTTTTGTGTATACGTGTGACAATGACAACATATTTTTACAGATGTAAACACATATGAGCCGTGCTCTATGAAAAGGGGGTTTAATGCATGGGCGTAAAGTGTCGTCCCAAATTAGCCTGTGCACAAGCGGACTGCACAAGCTTATCTGGGATGACACTTAACGCACTTGCATTAAACCCCATTTTCACAGAGCACGGCCCTTATTATTTGCAAAAAGTATGGTTCTTAACCCTTCGGATCCTTCCTATTGTCAAGGTCATTGAGTCCGTCTAAATAAAACATCGGACGGGCAAACAATACAACGGATCACAATTTTTTACAAACAAAATGTAATTGTATATCTCGACTGTATTCTCGATTATAATAAGATTCTAGGAACGTTTCTAAAGTCCTTTTTTTAGGAAATTGAAGAGTAAGTATAACATTTCTACGAAACAATCGCATACTCCCGTCATAATTAATACACGTGAATACACTTAATGATATCCCGAACACAATGTATGGATGGAAAGCTTATTGATCAAACTTAGGAAGTGGCTTCTCGAAAAATTCAGGGAAAGCGATGATTCTTGGTAGCCATGAAAAAACGTTTTAATGTACAGCATTCTCCGAAAACACGTTAAATCACGGATTTTCAGTGCAATCTTGATAAGCAAGACGCTTTAACACTTAACCCATTTATGCCTAGTGGACTCTCCCATCCTTCCAAATTGGATCAATTTATTTCCAAAATTAGGAATGTATTGTATATTCCCTTTAAGCAAACAGCGCAGACCCTGATGAGACGCCGCATCATGCGGCGTCTCATCTGGGTCTACGCTGTTTGCCAAGGCCTTTTTTCTAGACCCTAAGCATAAGTAGGTTAAAAAGAGAATGTTATGTTAAGTGTTGATCGCAGTACAAATGATCCTCGTTCTGGTAAAACTGGGCTTACGGCATGTACATAAGTGTCGTTCCAAATTAGTCTATCCGCACAGGATAATTGGGACTACACTTTCCGCCTAAATGGGAGTTTCTTTGAGAAGGCACTTTGATTCAACGAAAACTTTTCTTATTCTTCGATGACATTTAACGCACACACATTAACCCCACAATTCCTTGAAATAGGCTCATATTTACTCCGAGTCTGCTTCATCAAGATTTAACGCATATATATTGTTATTTTTGCTTATATTCGAGCTTCGCTCTGGGAAAACGGGGTTAAATGCATGTGTGGTGTGTCGTACTGGATTACCTTTTTCAGTCCGCACAGTCTAATCAGGGACGATACTTTCCGCTATTACGGTAGTTTTCGTTTTCGTTGCGGACTGCACCGGCTAATCTGGGAGGTCACTCTGCACACATGCATTGAACACTGATTTCCCAGAGCCCGTCTCATACTTATCTTACCACAGGGTAATGAGGGATGACACTATCCGCTTTATGGTACCGTTCATTTGAAGGTAGTCTTTTCCCAGCAAATCTCCAGTTTGGGCCGACACTGTCGTCCTGAATAAGTCTGTAAAGACTGAACAGGCTACTTAGAAACGACACTTTACGCACGTGCATTAAATCCCATTTTCCCAGAGCGAGGATCTTTCCTTATTTTTCATCAGACTGTGTGATCCCATCTGGTTCGCAGTTCAGCAGGGCTACTTACCGTCCGTATCACGTCGGGCGAAAGACCTTCTACAACGCCGGAGAGCGGCTTGTTGTCGACACGTGGATCCGGGTAGTATGTAACAAGGACCGTCAAGGAGATGCTCTTTTAAAGGTCAGCAATCATGTATGCAGCGCCGGAAATTGGAATCAACCACTTCCGGTTTGCCAAGGTATGGGGATCTTGGAATAATGTGTTTTGCAAAGCATTATTTAATCATCTTTGTGTTTGAATGTTATATCAATTATATCTCTGTTTTGTTAAGCTGGTATAAATGGATCTTAATAACCCAGTTGCATGGCATACAGCATATCCACAAAACCTTCAATAAAATGCTTTCCTGAAGTTTTAATGGTATTAGACAGTATAATAAGGATGTCTGTAGCACTTAGTTTTCACCAAACGGTTAGTAAATATATGAGTTGATTCAAACATCATAGACCTTTACAATTAAGCCTCACTCTTGGGAAAATGGGTTTAATGCATCTATAACGCTCAAAATCAACGAAAGTATTTCGTTAAATAAAGTTAACGCCTAAACAATCAGTGTTCCTTATAGCAATAGCCACAATTTCAACGCTAGATGTGATATGATTAAATAGATTTTTGTTGATACAAAATGCTCTTTTTTATATATATTTGTGACACAATTCCATTTTAATTTCCCGCGAATATATCTATTCATACGACACATGAACACTAAAATGGTACCATGTTGGTGATCATGTGTCGTATGAATAGATATCGTTGCGGGAAATTGAAATGGAATTAAATATGCAAAACAATAATAAAAACGAGCATTTTGTATCTACAAACATCAATTTTACCAGACCACGTCTGGCGTTGAAATTTCGGCAATTGCCATAAGGAACACTGATTTTTAATTGTTTAACTTTATTTTACAAAATATTGTACGAAATGTTTGTTGATTTTGAGTAGTAATGGGGCTTTAATGCATGTACGTTAAGTGAAGTACCATAAGCGACAATGTCCGCGTAAAGACGATTTTTGTAAATAAAATACTTCCTTTAAGCGGAAAGAGTCGTCCCTAATTGGCCCGTGATGACTGCACAGGCTAATCTGCGACCACACTGTACGTACATTCATGAAGACTCGTTTTCAAAGAGCATGTTTCAATTTTAGAATATAAACGATGCAGAGCGCCCCCTAGGGTTGAGAATGCCACAGCGTCCGAAAGAATCAATCCCTACATAACCTTTCCCCACCAGACTGTTGTAACCTACAAATGTAACGCAGGCTTCGATAAGCGTGGAACGGCATCGTACGTAAAGTGCGTAGACGGCGAATGGACGTCAGCCGACGTCATTTGCGTTGATAGGACAACGATGACGACAGAGATAAAAGAGACTATTGAAACAAGTACTCAAAACGGTGAGTAAGTTGTATAACAATATAGATCAAAGTGATCTAGTCATAAAATAAGTTTAAAGTCAACACGAATTTTGTGAACTTTAAATTTTGACAAAGTGTTGTATGTCTAGAAAAAAAATCATATAAACATATACATCATCGGAGTTTTTAAACAACTGATAAGTTAATTAATTTAGAAAACAAATGGTCTTTTTTTATTTCGTTTATTTATTATAATCATATTTAAGCAATACTGCACTGCAATTAAGCCGAATCAATCTTAAGTGAATTCATAAAGAAAATGGTACATCACCCTTAAACAATTAGCAACAGGTGTTTTGCACATATAATATAGCTTGTAATTTAAATGCATTAGTTTGTTTGTTCGAATGCAATATTGAGTTTAAACCCATTTATTATAGCTCGATTGCATCGAAAGCCTGAGGCTTATATAAACGCTCTCAAGTTCGTTTCCTGGGCTTCGAACCAGTACTTGGTGTCTTTGGGAGAGATCTAAAGAACGCTCCCACGGTGGGGATCGAACCCATGACCTCCCGGTAGCTAGGCGGACACACTATCCATTACACTAGGGCGACCCTTGATGCAATATTTAACCTGTATTCAGAACCAAAACATAATTTATAAAGCAGTTAATACATTCACACACGCATGCACGCACGCACATACACGCACGCGCACACACACGCGCGCGCACACACGCAAACACACCCGCACAAACACACACACACACACACACATATCGAAGCATCCATGTTAAATATAACAAGATAGATCAAACTTCCATGAAACCACATAACGACCAAGTCCCCGAGCCATTTTAAATCGTTCTTATGAATACACCTGGTATTCAAACTTGCATATTGTTTCTGTGAAACACGTATTAAGCCATTAATCGGACAAATCTTGTTATCGCGTACACGTGTTATATGTGTGTCGTGTTCTCTCTTAGGAATACCATCAGTGTTCTGTGAAAACCCGGATATTGACTTTTCCATCCATTGGGTGTTCAACAACAAGACAAAGATGGATGATCTTTCTGGTACCCGGCATCCGGATGGAACTGTCCTCACTGTGGTGGACCCCCGGTGCTCCTATCGTGGAACCGGAAGCTATACCTGCCATGAAGGCCAATGGGTCGCTAATGCTAACTGCAATCCAGGTACTAACTAGGTTGTAATATTATTTATAACGGTATAATACTACTTTATACGATGACCGATATTGGTATATTTATAATAAAGCAAATGCATCATTAGTACCTCATACACACTTGAAATGCCATAAGTACTACTTACATAATTTTGTCTCCGGAACTCCACTGAAGGCATACGTACCTTTGGTCAAGTCTTTTCGACTTAACGCCTTAATATCTGCATCAACAAACACCTTCTGGTTTGATCTAGATCGGTGTGTGTACGACAGGACCCGATATGTCTTCACACCGAACATTACTGCGGACGGATTTGGCCGAACCACGGAATACGTAAACTCTGGAACATTCGTAAGCGCTACGGTCTACTTAACGTTCATGTTAAGCATTTTCTTAATATCATAATTCTGAAGAGATAATACTTAACTATTTTGTAATTTCGTGGATTATTAACTATTAAGAGTTGACTTTTGCATAGTATTTAGATTGACAACAACTATTTGGCGCTGACTTTTATGTATGAATATATTCAACTGCCCTTATGACGACTTCACGTGAATGCCACGTGCACCACAACATATTTTCTCTTGTCCAATCGTACATTCTTCCGTCCGTTCGATTTTTGTGTGCCACACTTTAAAAGTATTTCTGGTAGAAAAATGGAACTGTGCAAAACATATTTGTATATATTAATGATCATGCTTCATTTTTATGCCGAATGTTTCTAAATATTGAAGTAAGGTCATTTTGTAAGGAATTTGTTTTGCGTCGCCCCTAACTTACAGCGTATTGCTGCTAAAAGTATGACACTATAAGAATATATTGACCAGCATGTAAAATCACGCACTGTCATATTTGCTTGATACAAAACCGCAGTAATGGTCCTTTTTTTACAAAATAAAATACATGTTTTGACTTATATGCTTGTATGCTACGAGAGTGATGAAATTTTGCAAACATATAAATCAATATGTGGACTTGGGCACCTCTATAATTTGGTTGGGACGTTTGAACTAAACACCCTTTTGGCATGTTTGTAATTTATGACGTGCGTAACTAAACGTTATTGCTTCTTCAGGGATGAGACTTGACAAACGAAATTTAGTTTAAATTAGTTCGCACTATTCTGTGTTTCGAAACGAGATTGGCCACATTTAACTAATATATTTCTCTGATATTAAAGACTTAAATATGATATGACGTTATGCTACACTGCTTTGAAATTTGTTAATGATTGAACAATTACAGATGCCACGATCTGATAAAGTATGTTGTCCAGTTCAGATACTATTTAAGACGGTTCGGTGGTCGTGTTTCGAATTATTCCAGAATTGTGCCCCGATTTGATGATACGTTGCCTTACGTTTATCAAGAATCGATTTGCTCCCTTACGATACGATTCGATTATGAGTGCGATATATTTGTCTTTAAATATATTGTATTAACGATAAGAGCCAGGACTGGAATATAATTATATAATCATAACATGATATATTGTCCGTTTCATGTAATCTAAGATCGCAAAAGATCAAAGCAGAACCTTACGTTTCGTTTTGCACGAGATCGACTGCGATCACCAAAACGATTAGAAAACATTTGTCGCGCGATGATACGATGACCCCGATTAACAAATGCTTGCAGTTGATCGTTTTATTCCTTTTTTAAACAGTTGAAATTTCCGCGATGAATACGTTCGACAAGATTGACTTCATAAATGACAAAACCCGTAGCGATCAGGGAAGATCAGTCAACGATATTTTCCCACGACATAAGTGATATTTCGAGACAATATTGCAATGTGGATGTATCATTGTCTTGTGGCGACATGTATAGTTCTAATGGAATTGCACGGAAAGGATATTTAATCTAGAATACATACTTTATGGTATCAATCCATAAGTAAAACGAACAAAAATCAAGTATCATTTCAAAGAACATTTCCAGTGTGTAATTTTATAAATATAATTCTTAGAATCGTGGTAGAATTGGACAGACATAGTTTGGCTAATAACACATGTCGGACGCTACTAACCGTGAAGTAGAAAAGATCTCTTGTTGCAAAATCAGTACAGCACACATTCCTTTGGAGAGCCTATTTTTGAATGGTCTTTATGGTCAATTATTTTGATTAATTATTAATCTAATTAATCAACTATCAAAACGTATTAAAAGCCGAAATAATTTCCCATGAACAAATAACACATTTGTAAAAATTTATATACCGATTAAGTTGTGTATTGACCTTGCGTTGATACCAAAACATTGGCAAGTAAACTAAATGCCAAGGTATTTCGTGTGTTATTTTATCCTTTCCTAGATTCACGTAGAATGCGTCGCATCGAAAGGGATACGAAGTTATGACGCTAAGTGCAAAGATTCGCTTTGGGATCCAATGCTTCCAAATTGCGATGGAGAAAACCAGCACATGTCAAATAAACAAGGTATCATTCCCAAAGGATTTCCATGACTTTGAAACTTGACATACTGCAGAACTGCGAAAACATGCTTAACTTATACCATATTTAAATATGCTTTAAATTTCTTTCATAATATTCTCTGATGACGCTTTTGCTCGAGAGCAACGATATTTACGGCTTACATAACAAAAAAGTCACTGACTGAACGCTCGCGACCTTCACGCATTGGCTTTGTAATATATTTTGAACGTTTCAATTGCAAATATTTCCAATACAATAAAAAACATATATAATTAACCTCATACACAACTTCTGTACTCAATTTGGACTTATTTGGACTCGCCTAGCTGCTCGTTCAATATGGTATGTCAGCTGTGTACAAGTCCAAATATATATATATCAGTATAGTACACAGCGCAGTTAAATAACCTAATATGAATGGACAGATGTTACATTTGTTTACAAAATAAAAAGTTCATCCATCTTTTATGGTCTGTTTTATTTTTGTAAATATAGCTGACATATAACATGCAATTGTTCACTTTTTCCTTATTATATGTGTATCAATCAATGCTGCTTAAGGCTGTGACCACAGTTGATATAATACACGCGATTTCTTGTTAGCTAACTAAAAACAATTACAGGCACCAGATTTAAGCGTCGCGGGCACTTCTCCAACACTAATTGTGTGTATTTCAGCAACAATAATGATCGCCTCAGTGGTACCTTCGGTGGTGTTACTCGGTGTAGTAATGGCTCTAGCTGTTCATTGCTGTAAACTTAAAAGGTATGATATCAATACATTTTCGCAAACCTTCCAAGGTACTATTTAACACATACTTCATATGTCTTTAAAGTTTAAAATCTTACTCATTGAAACTCTATAAAATAAAACAATCATATTTAACAACATTGTGCAATTATTTGTAATTGTGGTTTTTAAAAATATAATCACTATGTTATTAATAATGTCTTGTTTGTTAAACCAAGAATATGTTAAGTTTCTATTTATGTCGAGAAGCATTGAAAACATGACGGAAATTAATATAAACGTTAAAATAACGTATATGATTAACTTGCAATACACAGTATTCGAACGTTTAAGGTTTTGTTGAACTATATACTTCACCTTGAATGCAAATTATCTGGTAAACCATTTGATTGATTGATTGATTTTATTTGGTAAACATATAAGAAAATACGAATATACCTATAAATAAACAAAATAAAAATAATGATGTGATTTTTTCTTTGCTTATAGAAAAGAATTTGGCGTTACGCTAAAAATTTGCCAATGCGCATGTCTTTCGAATGAGTTGATATAGAGTTACTAACTACGTATTATAGATTGCTAATAAGTAGCTTTTGACCAGCGCATTTGCCTTGTTTTTTTCCGTAAGTTAAGTGTGCGTGCATGTAGCGTTACTTCGCGTTTTCACGGACTGCTTATCAATGTTAGTGAATAAAGCTGAGCACGAACAAAATGGTTCAGCATCTTACCACGAAATTTGGCCCCAACGCACACCATATCACACAAACGTGCTTGAAATGTATGCAAACTAGCATGTAAGCGAGCACGAATTGCTGGGTGATTGTTCGTGTAATGACATTATCGAGATCTGGAAGCAATAGTAAGGTCTACATACACGCATACTTCAACTTAGTACTCAGTATAGAGTCCTAAAGACATCTCTTCGATGTCATTATTTCGTTTTTTTGGAATTATATCTTTATGTTAAATAAGTTTTATCGCATACGAAACCTGTTGGTTTTAAATGTAAATGTTATCTTATTTTGTTTTTCATAAACGTTAGAAAGCAAACAGAGAATCCGATAGATACAAACTATTGCACAACAACGGAGATGTTAAAAAGCAAATCAAATTACGACATGCTTGACACATGCACAGTGGCAGAGAAGGGCAGTGGAACGAACCGTTAACGATGCGTCGAACACAAACGCAGTTTCATCAAAAGCTTAGTTAACTAATCAATCCGTTTGAGTTTTGTCTTACAGCCTTATTTGATTCGAGTAGAACAAAGATAAATGTAAGCACGTATGCTATAAAATTGCTAAGTTTGAAAATAAAATTGAATTCCAATTTTTGAAAATAAAAATGATAACACGACATCATCCATCGAAACATTGTTGTTACTTTCATTAAATGTTTTACATTAAGAAACATGTTTTTATTTGATGTGTGGTTATGTTTAGTAAAACTTAAAGGCAGCTTTTTTGAAACAATGATGAAAAATGGAAAAACTTGGGATGGTATTCGATTGGAAAAAGCATAGGACTTCCGTTCATTGCGGCTGTCGACGAGTTTGTTGTCGAGCAAGATTTATTGGATTATGTGACTTAATTCGTATCTTCTGAGGTCTCTAAAAGGATATGTGCAATTAATGCTAGTAGCTTGTGCCCGTTGATATCGTAATTATGATATTCTTCTCGACACTTTATTCACCTGTTTGTCAAAGGTATTTATTTCTATCTATTTACAGACTCTCTGTACTGTTACATGTACCATGTTATAACTGTACTCATATATTGTTTACGTTTAAAGTATTCTTAACAAAATGTGTCGATTAAAAGCAAAAAACATTCCATACCGTCTCGTTTTGATTAATCCCAAAGTGAGCGTGATGCTTTATACATGTACGTACATGTACGTACATGTACACGCGTACGTGACATTTGTAATATAGACGAATGAGTCGTGTTTGCGTTCGCTATAACAGATGCGGTAATCACGTGACAAACAAGATGGCGACGTCCATGCCGAGGCAGGTATTTTTCGTCGTTTTATACCCTTTATTACTTGTATTATTATTTTTTTATTCCACTCACTTTCCAGCCATATTAGGAAAAACGTAACTGGCTTTTATTTCATAGTAATATTCGCTCTATATCTCGACTTTACTCGGTGCGAAATTTCTTAGCGGGATTACCTAATTAGGGCTCCACTCAGAAAATTTGCGGGGAGTTAAGTGCATATATAAAGCGAATCTAAAGACTAAATAAACGCTAATCACCTTTTTACTGATATTGCTGAACAGTGAGCGTCATTTAAAAAATAAACAGAAGTAATAAAGGGTATAAAATGGCGAAAAATAACTGTCTCGTTATGAACGCCGCCACCTTGACTATCACGTGATTACCCCCTCTGTATAAATAGCTCTGAATTAATTAAGTTTTATTTGTTACAAATAAGAAGCGCTGACAAACAAACAAACAAACAACCATTTAAGCGTTTAAAACATGGCTATAATATCTTTTAAACTACCCGAGAAGATCACAAGAAAGTGATCGTCGCAACGGCATGCATTAGTTGTGTAATTAAATTGATTATCATAAGCTTAATAAAGCGATCGCGTCAATCGCTTTTTGTTGTTACCGCACGTCTATAATAGACATTCACAGTTTGTTTTATATTATTTAATCGGACTTCAATAGCGCTGTAACGACTTGACACCTTTATGGTATGTTTAACCCGATTGTCGATAATTGCGCGAGCGGAATGTGTGACACCGCACTCGCCGTGCTGACTAGGTATTGTAATTTTCACGCCTCGGACATCTTAAGAATTTGGACCGTCCGGTGTACTCAATGTTTTTTACGTTGAAATTGACGACATTCAAGGAGATATCCGTTCGGTTTCCGGTTTTGAGAGAGTTCGGTTTATTCAACATTTATTAGCAACGAAATAGAAGGGGAAAATAAGGGAGATTTCCGGTATTCGGAGAGTCCGGTATTGACAGAGTCTACTAATAAACTGAATATATAAAATAAGTAGAAATGCCTTACATCCGGTTTTGTTAACACAAATAACATCAATATATCTCTCATTTCAAAACAAACACCTTTGAATACACTTTTTGTTTACATGTGTAGGTATATTGTTCACGTTTTACTTAAATAAACAGGCCGAGGATCTGCATACTTCAGACGTTTAAGTTATCCGTGGTGTATATTTGGCCTTCGAATCAATGCGAATGAGGCGCCATTTATTCTTCGCAGTACACTCGTACGTATGAGGTTTTCTCACAACCCGGGTAAAGTTGAAAGAATTCTGACACATCGGGGTGTTTGTGCATATCAGACAGAAATATGTCTCTGAAACGCAGGTAGTCCGTGCAGCTTTCGTAGACAAATCTCTCATAGTTAGCGTGGTAAACCAGTAGATTCGATGCGTTTGCCATGTGCACTAAAATAAACGAAGATGGATACACATTTCGTCAGGAAATATTTTATTTTGTATGTTTTGATGAAAATACTATTATGATGTACTCCTTATTAAACACATCGAACAAATCTATCATTTTTTAGTTGTGCAAACACTGAAATTCATATTGATATTTTTCTAACGTTGAGGAGCGTTATAAATTACGTCCGCAGTCAGACGGCGTTTGAGACCATCTTCCATCGTCCCCGCAGATCTTCCAAGAGCCCAGTTTTCCCGGGGGACTTGGCGAATACGTCCGCATGCAGACAAGCAAGCAAACTTGACCGTAGTCAGTGCTCCAATCGTTACAGAGAATTGCCCCGTGTTTAGGTACTGGAAGTGGATCACACGGTGTTGCTGCAAATAGATTCAAGAATATGCACTGTTTACAAATTATAATTATCGTAGGGTAAATATGCATTCATCTCTCACTGACCATATATAACGTATAAAAATGGTGTTCAAAATATATGATTGATTTAAAAAGACTGTCAGCAGTCGTAGTAAGCCGTTGTTTGTGTGATGTATCCTTACGTTTTACTGAGATGTTGAAGACACACATGTTTTGCAGTCCGTTCTTGAGCTTCGTGGCAGAGTACTTGATTGTGAAGTCGCCCCAAGGAAATGTGTAGCTGGGAGTCTCATAGTTGGATAACAGCAGCAATTCTGTTCCCTTGGGGTCGCTAAAGATAGGCTTGGTCCACGAAACAAGATGCGTCTTTTCTGTTGCGTTCACTCGAATATCAGATGGGCACTTGTTAACAACAGGTGGGTGAACATCTAAACCAGTAACAGTATCGTGAGTTATACCTATGCTAATTTACAAACATACTTTCCGCAAGAAAGTTATGCAATATTATATTCGATATTCATAACATGCGATACCTTTCTCATATGTTTTCCCCGACAATCCGTGTACGCAAGCGAAGTGAAAGTCTGCGATAAGATTTGTGCACGTTCCCTGGTTGATGCACGGAGAACTTTGGCAACTTTCAGCATCTGTGAAAACATGAGACATCAACTTAATTTTACGTATGCGAAGCTGAAACAAATATACAAGAAAAACAACAATAAAACTCCTGAAACAATAATTAAGTTCTACAAAAGTTCTTTCTCACATTTGCAGACTAGAGGTTCGCCACTCCAGGCGCCATTGCTCTGGCACACACGATCTTTACTGCCTGATGCCGCCTTGAGTCCGTTTTCTGGGAAGAACCAGTACTTGGTGTCTATGCAGGAGATAATGAGAACTACTATGAACATAATGTTGGAATGAAATAAAAGATAATGTATTATAATGTCAGTAGAATGTAAACATAAAAGACTCAATATTGCAAGCATTATAGTGATATGATTTTTTTGCAGAAACACAGAATAAACAATAACAAAATGAACAAAACAAACTACAAATAAACATATTTACACCAATAAACCAATGAATAAGTATACATTAAAGACAGATTAGGATAGAAACAAGTGAAAAATCGCGGAATTCGAACAACAATGTTGCCAAATGTAACATGAATGAAAATAAATGAATATTCCTGTACATATTCACACATTTTTTGGGCTGGACAGGGAATCAAAAGTGCAATCCAGAGATTTATAGTGCAGGACTTTAAATATTAAGCTAATAATCCTAGTTAGCATTTAGGAAGTAAATATGTTCTATATAATAGTTTGAGAGAAGTACACAAGGGTATTAAATTAAAATAAACATTATGTTATGTAAGGATTATGGATGTTGCAAAAGACATCAATGTAGTGTTTATTGCATTAGAGGAAAAAGGCACAATAAACATGTACATGTAAAGTGATGGTGTAATCAGCTTTTTAGAAAGCAGGCAACACGAAACTGATGTAAATGAAATATAAACAAAACAGTGTAAAGAAACTGTACAGTCACATTAAACTTAAGTATTTACTGAAGGAAATTGTAAAGATTTATTTGCATAATGTTGGACCATCCGACTTTAATAATAGATGAAATACAAGTAAGTCATGGTGGAAATGAGAAGGACAACACATTTGCAATGTTTAAATGAAAAACACATGCAAAATCAAAATAAGCATTGCAAGCATATAAAAAACAAGAGATGTGTTTGTCAGAAAGATAATGCCCCCTATTGCGCCGTTTTGAAGTAAAAGTTTAATACATCATTTGGCAGGTTTATAAATTATCTCCCTTTTAAAGCTCATTACTTTCCTTGGATTGTATTTTTTTAATTTTGACCTTGAAGGATGACCTTGACCTTTCACCACTCAAATGTGCAGCTTCTTTAGATACACATGCGTGCCAAAATATGAAGTTGCTATCTTCAATATTGCAAAACTTATGGCCAATGTTAAAGTTTTCGGACGGACGGACTGACTGACGGACAGTTCAACTGCTATATGCCACCTGTGGGCATAACAAATGTAATATAAAGGAACACATGGACTTTCAAATTTATCATATCAAATATATGTACACAATATAAAGGCGGGATAACATATAAAAACATATATGCAAGAGATATTTTGATAACAATCTTCATAGGTAAAACATGTCAACAAGTTACATAAACATGGGAGTTATGTAAATAATGCATGTTCAAAACTTTTTGACAAACATGGCAGATATGAAAATGGTAAGTTTTTTTATTATAGAATTAATTTATGATAATTACGAAATGGGAAAACAGACCAAAAAGATTTCAGGGTGGCATCGAAGAATCAATACGCAAGCAGTGCGTGTCGAACTAGGCTTCTACATGCTCATCCCCTTTCTGCGAGGTAAGGCGGTGACAGTGGTCTTGAGGATCCAACTAGTGTCTGAGCACGCGCTTGCCCGTGGGCATAGAAGGAAATTCAAGGAAATCCACTGAAAACTATTCGACACATGGGACAAATATGAGGACGATGAAATCCTCACCACACAACTACTGAGGAGATGCAGACACATCGCAGGGCTTTGGCCCCACTCAACACACGACCCAATCCACGACGAAGACATCTGAAAAGGAACATAGACATATAGCAGACAGAGGTCTGACTGTACTGTTTGTTGTGTACATAATATATATATATATATATATATATATATATATATATATATATATATATAATGATTTCTGTGTATGTAGTGTTATTGAGTAGTGTTGTCGGGGCAATTGCACTTTACCGGTACGCAACACCTAATACCAAACACATAACGCAACACATAATTATCCTTTTTATCCTATATATTTTATTAGTATCGGGGGCTACTGCCTCAAAACCACCGCTTTATCGATAGTGGTACACAACTGTGTACCGGTAAAGTGCAATCTAGCCCAGATGTATTTTAATGTATTGTGGGATTGTGTTGTATTTGATTATGTCTTTATGTGTTATATGTAAATATTTATGTTTGGTGTAATATTGTTTGCAAATAAATGAATTTGTTGTAAAATGTAAATATATGAGTATAATATTATAATACCGTTTATTGAGTTTAAATGTATTTAATTCATCAACAGAACAGCACAAAAAACTTTTGTTTTAACATGGAAGAAAGGTGTCAATCAAAGGCGCTAAAGTTTTCCGGTATTATTAACACCTTTATATTACCATTGTGATGAACACTCTACCCGTTTTCTACAGTAAATTCAGTGTTACAAAACTGCAGTGTTACGAAACCTCCGTAAACCAACTGGAATAAAGCAAATAATCAAGAATTAGGTCAACATCGTCAATCAATCGGGTGTTTGAATTCAATTGCAACCGATAAACATAATGGCAGCCAGAGCTATTGCTGTCCATTGAAAACCCGAATAACTAGATATAATATGCGCTTGGTGAAATCTTCAATTAATTATTCTTACCATCTTGAAATGAAAAATCCTTCAGCAATCGTCGATTCTTTCTTGGGTTTGAATACACAACCGCAGTCCACCGGCATAAATTAATGTGAGGAAATATATTTCCATAACAATTATGATTATGATGCCACTTATAGCGATTAATAGTAATTACACGTTTAATTAAAGCGGGTATATACGATTTTGTCAAATATTTATGAATTTATATACACTGTGTAAAAAACTTATTATATATATATTTCAATATAAATTAAAATAAAAGTTAAGAAGAACATGTGTCGAAAAATGCGAAATAAGCCAGATATTTAATTCTGAAATTGAAAACGGCTGTACAGCCGAATTCGCCAGCATGTATATCCTACATGTACGATGTGCATCTAAACTTAGTTTAACGGTTTATTTGAATTCCTGCAACGATATCTATTCATACGATACACGAACACTATCTCCGATCCTAATACAAAGACGAATGCTTCGGTTATTGTAGGAAAATATGTACGTCATTATCGGCTCGGGGCGCTAATTTGTCTTTGCTGCATTTAATGAAATTCGGCTTTAATGTATAATTTTTCTTGCCTATTTTGTGTTATTGTAACATATTTTATCAATATATTACAATTAAACACATATAAAAAATCGTATATACCCGCTTTAACATACCAGTAACATAAATATTGCATTAGACAAACACTAGTATAAATTATTACATTTTTTTACTTAAGGTAGCGCACCCCTAATAATTTTCGCGATTTATTTGACGATTATTGCCGATCTTCAATAATCGGTTATTTCCGAGAGATGCATTTTTTTCAAACTTCGATTTTTGAGAAATGTTTACGTAATTCGTTTAAAATACATTATTTTCACAATAAATATTGACTTTGATCCAAATATCATCTGAAAAATACGATTTCGTGATTTCTTCATAGATAGAAGAGCCTTTTTACCTATTTACTTATGGGTATCTAATTTAAGCTTACACTGTAGCGAAGTTGTCGTGGCCGAGTGGTTAAGGCGATGGATTTGAAGTCTTTTGGGATCTTCCCGCGTAGGTTCGAATCCTGCCGGCGTCACATACTTTTTGCGACGCGTTTATTTCTTTATAACGTAATTTGATTTAATATAGCATATAAGCTATGTTTATTGTTGAAAAAAAAATATGTTGAAATCTTTATGCACATCTTTCAATTTAAAATTAAAACAACGTTATGGCTAAATTGTGTCATTTACTGCTGAAAATACGAATGATGCATGTTGCATTTTTATTTTTATTTCACAAACAAACGGTAAATCTGTCTTTTTCTTGGTACTTTTGCTGTATAAAGTGTTCCTATAAAAAATAAATATAAAATATAACTTAAATGATACTTTTTTGAATTATATGACACTTTGTTTTTAACCGACCCAATTTTTACTTGGCTGAAATCACTTACATTTCATTGCGCTCTTCCATATAAAATCAAAGTACTGAAAGTACTGGTTTGACGATGCTTTTGAAGAGGATGGATATATAGAGGATATTTGTTAGATAGGGTGGAATATTGATTTTCGCAGAAAAACAGCGAAAAATATCAATATTTAAAACAGTGAAATACCAGTTTATTTCACTGATATATCTGTATAAATCACCGGAAAGCATAAAATAAATAAGCATCCATTTAAGTTAATCTACATCACCCAATTGTGTTATTTTTATTGCTTGTCATATATCCGCAGGTTAAATAGTTAATGGTTGTGGTGCAATCATTTTCGTTCTTGGACACTGCACTCCCTTCAATGAGATTTATTTACCTAAATATCTCATATTTGAACTTACAATTCTTTTGGGAGTAATGGTCGAGACAACTGGATAAAACAGCAACAATATGCTAACCCATTATTTTTCGAGGAACATAATTGAGAATTCCTGTGCTAGCCCCCAATCACAGTATGTTGGGGTATAATAATAGTCAAATTTTGTTTTTATTCTCAAAAGATTGTCGTAGATTATACGTTGAGGAATATATCATCCACGACTACAACTTTTAGAAAGCCATTTTTTTTCATTAATTTTTATTGATAAACAAGGTTTTGTAACAATCTATACTATACATATATAGCATAAACAGCACAATGTGGCTCACATTAAACTGATTGTTACCTAGTGGTGTTATTTAATTTTTCATGAAGATCTAGAAAAAAGGCATTGTGAGTATGAACAAACTATTTGCGTCTATCCGATCTAGTTGAGCCTTGTTACCGAGTTCCTACTTTTATTTATTTGAACATTCTGATCAACTGCCATGAAGATCAGGTAAAACATTTAAGTGTTAACATAAATTTTAATGATTTTAGTTATTGATCAAATGCTTGGAAGTACATCACCCAATTTGGAACGTGACCTGTTAATCACTGAGACTAGACCCTGTGACCTAAATGTTGAATATGCTACTTCCAAGCTTGACTTTGAAATCATTTAAAATAATGTTTTAACCAATTTCCAAGTGGATCAAAGAGATAATGTGACCACTAAAGTATTAACAGACCTTTTCTTATATTTGACCTAGTGCCCTAATTTTTGATAGAAAATGAAACCCAATATGACATAGAGGTGACTAATTTCATAAGAATCTGGCAAAGAGGTGACACCCAAATTTAAACATTGTAAAATTATATCTTATGTGTTCACAATAAACTTTGGATAAAATACAACAGACAAAGAGTGATAACAAAAGCTCACCTTGTCACATCATAACAAGTGAGCAAAATAACCAAAACTATGACATCATATAATTGCTCAGTAACTTCCAATAACAATAAAATGTTACTTTTGAAACAAATAAAATACCTTCCCTTTCTTACTACAGGCTGTTATAAAACAAGATAGCCCTGTATCACTCACCCAAAACTCCTTCTATAGTGTCAAAAACTTGTGTATGATTTGACTAAGTTGTAACCTAGCTTTAGCCTGCACATGACCAACTTGCAAATTCAGCTTTTGTTTGATTAAGATGGACATTGTAAGCAATTTTCATGAAAATCAGGAAGATAATGTGACCTGTAGAAAGGTAAAGGAAGTTTTCTATATTTTGACTTAATGACCTAGTTTTTGACAAACCACCAACTTTCAAACTGAAACTTTATTTCATCGAGATAACATTCTGTCCAATTTTCATGAAGATCTGGAAGAAAATGTGACCTCTAGAGTGTTCACTAACCTTTTCTGTGATTTGGTTTGTTGACCTAGTTTGGACCGCATATGACCTACTTTCAAATTTAACCTAGAATTGACCAAATGAACATTTACCAACATAAAACAAACAAGGGCTGTTTGTAAAACATGCATGCCCCCATATGGGCTGTCAGTTCCAGTGGTAGCCATTGTGTGAATACATTTGTTTGTCACTGTGACCTTGACCTTTGACCTAGTGACCTGAAAATCAATATGGATCATCTGCCAGTCATGATCAATTTACCTATGAAGTTTCATAATCCTAGGCCTTACTATTCTTAAGTTATCATCAGGAAACCTTTTTACTGTTATGAGTCACTGTGACCTTGACCTTTGACCAGGTGACCTAAAAATCAATAAGGGTTATATACCAGTCATGATCAATTTACCTATGAAGTTTAATGGCCCTAGGCGTAAGCATTTTTGAGTTATCATCCGGATACTATTTTACTGTTTTTAGTCATTTTGACCTTGACCTTTGACCTAGTGACCTTAACATCAATAGGGGTGATCTGCAAGTCATGATCAATGTACCTATGAAGTTTCATGATCCTAGACGTAAGCATTATTGAGTTATCATCCGGAAATCATTAAACTGTTTTGACTCACTGTGACCTTGACCTTTGACCTAATGACATGAACATCAATAGGGGTCATATGCCAGTCATGATCAATGCATTGTACCTATGTAGTTTCATGATCCTAGGCCTAAGCATTCTAGTCACTGTGACCTTACCCTTTTATCTAGTGACCTGAAAATCAATAGGGTTGATCTGCCAGTCATGATCATTTTACCTATGAAGTTTCATGATCCTAGGCCTAAGCGTTCTTGAGTTATTATCCGGAAACCATCTGGTGGACGGACTGACTGACGGACTGACCGACATGTGCTAAACAATATACCCCAAAAAAGCCACATAAGAAATGCAGCATAACACATTCTTAAAGTAAAAGACATCTGTGCAATGATATCTTTTCTTCAAATGGTAAGATAAACAAACAAGAGTGCCTAGAAGGCCCAAACTCGTTCACCTGAGATAACAAGATATTATTGGGACATATATTGTGACCAAAATTCATTAAGATCGGACAATAATTGTGACCTCTCGAGTGTTAACAATGTTTTACTATAGCAATATAAGGAAAAATGCCCCACCCCCTGGCAGCCATGTTTTTCAACTAATTGTTACCATTTTCGAACTGATCCAAGATATCATTGAGACGTATATTGTGGCCAAATTTTATAAAGATTGGAATTGGTGATTACACTCAATTTTTTCTCATAAGCTTTGCCATTGACCTTTATAGTATGGATGGCTTTGTAATTATTTATTGCTATCATGTACCTGCAATATTGTGTGTATGTTTACAATACACAAAGCATATGACATAAATAGACTAATTGAGCTTATAATAATCTGATTACTATAGCCAGGTCAATTAAGGACTTTAAAAACATTTTTGTTGTCCTGATTTCATGAAGACTTGATGTATTTATGCACATAGAGTTTCAAGATATGGAATAATCCACAAATAAAAAGTATTTTTGATCTGTGTTGTGCAGGCTCTTTTTCCATGACTGTCAAAGTAAAATTTCCATGTGAAAAGGATGTCATTTTTTCATTCAACCATTGTGTATAAAGATCTTTTCTGCATATAATTTGCCATTTTGATAGGAGATAACCAGGGTGACAGAGAAAAGTGATATGCATTTGAGATCAGGTCAGGACTCCATATAAAAGTGGTTATATTTAAAAATGTTTAATTACCACATGACCACGGACTCTAGATCTCCGTGACATGACTAAGGTTCTAAATTAATCTAGTTTGAACATTTGAACTATATCTTTTAAAAACAATTAAAAATAATATTTGATGTACAAATTTAATCTACCAATGTGTACAGATACTACTTAACATATATTTGACTGTATTGAATGTAGGAACTAGTTAAAATATCAATTAGAACAAAAGGGCCAAGATGGCCCTAGTTCGCTCACCTGAGAGGAGTCGGTTCATTCCATCTTTACCAAACGTCAAACTTGACCTAGATATTGTCCCGACGAACATCCTGGTCAAGTTTCATCATTATTGAACCAAAACTCTGGCGTAGTGTTTTTGTTCTTGTAAGAATCGACCTGGTGACTTATATTGTGAGTTGACCTTCCTTACGAAACATCAAACTTTGCTTACAAAAAATAAATATTATGACCACGATTCATAAATCTGAAACAAAATTGTGACCTCTAGAGTGTTTACAAGGATTTTGTATAATATAATGAAAATTTGGACAATCTTAGGGCAATAATCATGGCATTAATTATGTGATATATATAAAACCAATCTTTTCACCAAGTTTCATGATGATTGGGCAAAAATAGGACTTTTAGAGTGTTCACAAACTGTTTTTACTATGTATAAATATAAGAAAACTGCCCCCTTCCCGGCAGCCATGTTATTCAACTGACCGGAACAATTTTTGAACTCAACTCTCATATCAAGGAAACACATGTTCTGACCAAATTTCATGACAAGAGCACTGTATAACGGGTGCCACGCTCGGCTGCGAAAGCTTGTCAGATTTTTTTTTTAGATGCCACAGTGACCTTGACCTTTGACCTAGTGACCCAACAAGAGATGTGTTTGTCAGAAACACAATGCCCCCTACTGCGCCGCATTGAAATAAACTTTTTTTTATCATATGGCAGGTATAGAAATCATCTCCCTTTAAAGGTTATTACTTCCCTTGAATTTTGTCAATCCAACCGGGGGGGGGGGTAGGGGGAGGGTCTCTCAATTATGACCATGTCAGACATCACTGGAAACCAAGGCCTGTGGTTTAAAAGAGATCATAACCAGAATTTTTTTTTCTTTTTCATAAAAAAAATCATAACCAGTGTTTTTTTTCTTTTTCATAAGTCCACAGGTATGTAATGAACATCAAAGAAATTATAATTATATCATTTTAACAAAAACCTTTGACAAATCAATCATTTGGGTTATAATATAAATAATCAAAATAATAAATCTCTCTCTCTCTCTCTCTCTCTCTCTCTCTCTCTCTCTCTCTGTATATATATATATATATATATATATATATATATATATATATATATATATATATATATATATATATATATATATATATATATATAATAGGAGATTAATAATTATATATATAAATTACTTCCCTTGAAAATAATTGTCTGTAACAAATCTTTATTTTTAGTAGCAAATAATTAAAAGCCACTATTGTGACTGTAGATTCACCACTCAAAATGTGCAGCTCCATGAGATACACATGCATGCCAAATATATAAAGTGGCTATGTTCAATATTGAATAATTTTCTCCCTTTTTAAAGCTTATTACTTCCATTTAATCTGTATTTTTTACCATAGACCGTAAAGGATGACCTTGACCTTTCACCACAATGTGTTTGTCAATGCCACCGACTGCGCCGCTTTGATTTATTTAACAAAAGATACCAAATGTCAAACTTGACCTAGATATTGTCCAGACAAACATCCTGGTCAAGTTTCATCATTATTAATTTTCATCTGCGAGTCATGATCAATGTACCTATGAAGCTTCATGATACTAGGCCTAAGCGTTCTTGAGTTAATGGGACGAGGTGGCGAGCAGAATATCATTGTAAGTTGTATGCTATTTTAGTATCTGCCTTATATTTTTAATATTTGATTTAATGCATTCGATTGGATTTGCTACCGATGTCATTTTTTACTAACGCCGCATAATGTAAATAAAGGGCATAACCACTCAACAAATTATAGCTACTTTCGGTTTTTGGATGCTATTTGGGAATCTGTTTTAGTTTCAAATGTTATGATTTATAGTACAGTTGCACGTCCTCTGTGTCCAAAATGTGCACACGTGAATTGTTATTGAAGTATTACAATAGAAACTCTGTGCTATAACGGTTAACTGTACCATTTTTGAAGGTATATTTAAGTTCTCATTTCGTACCCTGTTAGATTCGTTACCATTTTTTTTATTCGTATCCGTAAACCATCTTCACATTTCTAAATGAACTCTACATTTACTACACGTTTACATCGATAACTATTACCCTATTTGTCGTTTAGATTTAACTAATCAACAGCCATGGTGGTAATACCGTAAACATAAAATGCAATGTGTTTAATAAATACTTCTTTTAAATTTGCTATACACTCATACACATGACATACCATTTTTTTTTAATATTAAAATTTCCGACTGTGAATGAGGGGTCATAAGAACAGGAGAGTCTTTGTGTCTGTTAATATAAAATTATTATTTTTATTTTATTTACAAAGCCTTTAACAAGTAGATTTTTTATATTGTATATACTAGTATTACAATAACTGTGTGTATGACTGTATTGAAATGATGTATCATTGGCTATCATAATTTATCATTTATTACATGTATGCAGCACTTTATATCTTCTGAGTTTGTGATATGAAGTCCGTATTATGTTACATGTTCACTGAACTGTAAAAGACCCTTTGAAATAATTAATCCACATTTTTGCAACAAAGTACATTGTCATTAAATGCCACACATAAAGTAACAACACAAATGAACATAATTATCAAATGATTACATTGTTTTATTGATCATATATATGTTTTTTTAGTTGTTGCATCACAGATGTCGATTTGGGCAAAAACAACAACGAGCAATCAGGAACAGAAAGGTACATTAACAAATCACCATATACCTAACAATAAATATACATAACATTTATTGCATATAAATGTGTGCATTAAATAATATACACACACTTAAATAAAATTGTTTGTATTATAAATTGTTGGTACTTTAAATCAAGTTTAAAACACAACAACAGCGATTAAATACAAACATTCCTCTTGTTCTTATTTATAAACAGCAAATAACACACAATGCTACAATAAATGTTATATTCATCGACAAATGATAACACAGGGCTCACTCTGCCATTCGCCAAATTAGCCAATGGCTACAAATTTACCTATTTGGCTAAAGAAAATTCTATCTGGCTACAACTTTTTCTTCATAAAAACTAATAAAGTAGCCAAACATAAAAGAATTTTGCCATAGAAAGGCGAATTTGGCTAAAATAATTGTTGACTTGAGCCAAGGGAAGCCCTGATAACATTACTTATTTTTCCATTTTAAAAAAACTTTGAATTAACTGTTGTTACAGATTCATCAAAACTTGTAATTGTAATGTGTTAAAATAGTATTAATGAGCATAGGTGTATGTGCATAAGTGTTTTACAAAGCTAACTGTTTGAATAAATTGTTGCTTTTTTGTTTTTGCAGCTTCTTCATATGCATAACAAAGAAATGAGAGTGCTACAACAGCCAGCAGTGAAGAACACAATGGTAAATAAATAGATTATAATATATATGTATATGCACACCATATGTTAACATCACAGTGAACACGCAAACCATAGGTATACATCACATTGAACACAATATACAAAATAAAAGAGTTTTACCCTTATATAAAACAAAACAAAGGAAAAAACATGCAATAAATTTACATGAAACATTTTGTTTGAAAATTAACGCTGGGATTATTATAAATTAACTTAAATATAGTATATAAACATTAGTTGACCATTGTATTGCATTGAAAACATCACTTGATTTAATTTTTTTTTTATTTTTAAAGTGACAATATAATTTTTCGTTGTTTTTTCAGATTTCACATGTACTGTCAAGTAGAGGCATAAAGCAAAAAGAGTGTAAGTTTTGGATATGTTTAAATATGTATTTCAATTTGTAAGTAGCAAATCCTAACCACTAAAAAGGTTGTCAATTTGAAACTTAATATTATGGTAGCTGTAATTGGAGGTAAATGCACTGCAAAAATCACAGAATGTTTATTCTTATTTTTTCAAAAGCATAGATTGTCTAATATAACAGGTATTAACAAGACACTTTAAAGGTATGAAACTTGCATTGATTGAATACCAGTTCTAAAAACTGGGATGACAATACCTATGCATCTGAGAGAGCAAGCACTGTATAACTTATATGTTACTATTTAGAATGCAAAACTATCATGCATACTTTGAAATATTACTAGCATTATATATGCCAAAGTTAAGTGCTAATGAATAGATTATTCGATATGCATTGATATATACATTTGAATGTCATAACATGAGAATACGTCCATTTATCAAAATTACACTTTTAAGTCTTTTTTCAGCATCCACAAAGTGAACGATTAAACCGTTCCTGTGCTGCATTGACTGGTCGCAGATATGGGATCATAAGATGCCTTGAGCAGCCATATCCACTGTCGCAGATCACTATTCCAGCGTGTTGACCTTTAAGAAATTTATTAAACAAAGATCATATATTTTATTGTAGTGAATTTGATTTGAATATTTAAATGTATTTATTGATCATCATAAAGTTAATGTAAAAATTATTTCTGCTTGTCTATGCATGAGCAATGGCTGAATATATGCTTAAATACATTGATGCACATACAATTTTTATACATTGTAAAATACAAATTGTGTTCACTAGTATTTGTAGAATGTTAGGCAACCTACCATTTTCAAACTGATCTTTTAGTTCGCAGTTTCTCCAGATTCTGGCATCATGTGTCCGCCCTGGCCAGTTGGCATTGAAACTTGTTATTTTGTAGTGTGCATCACAGACAGCCTGTGAATATGAAACGTGCATAACATTGTTTCAACACATTATATAAATTAACTAAATAATACATGTAAATATTTTATATTTTTTTTCTATTTAAGTTGATATACAACTGCTGACATGTTTCTTAGTTTACGAATGACAACCGGCTAAAATTAACATGTAGTTGTTTAATAAATTATTTTTGTTAACAATAAACGTGTATCATATAAAAACAATTTAATCAAGTTTCAGCATTACACAAAATTATTTGTTAAGCCATACCTGTAAATTGATTGTGGGTATACCTTTTTCGCTCTATGAAGTCTTCAACGTGATCATAAGGCTTTTTTATGTGCACGTGTGTGCAATCAATACATCCCAAAGTCTTGGGAAACCTGAAAGTTAATCATTTAAAATTAAGATATTTTGGGAGAAATTTAAATATTAATTTACGTTCAAATTTTAAGCTCTGATAAATATTGATAAAACGTGTGTTTATTGGATTAAAATTGACATAAAAACTGGATACAAAGTGCAGAAATGTGTAACATTATGGAATAAACATCATGAAAAGGAATCATAGTAATTGTAGAGGCAGTAGTGGGAGTGAATCGGATTTGAATTTGAACCCCAAAAAGCAGACAAAGACAGGAGGCCCGTCAGGGGCGGTAACCTCGGATTTACATGATGTAAGTGACCTAGTTGGCAATTCTTTTGCAGTATTATATGAGAGTGACTCGGGTGAAAACTGTATTGAAACCTGTATTGACACGTGCATTGTAGAAAATATCGCAATTCCCGATATGAAAGGAAATAAGAAGTCAACAAAAACTGGTCAAACAATGGCGTCACATGAATCATCGACCACCACTCATGCATCGGGCGCTGAGAGTAATACCGATATGTGGAATGTTTCTGATAGTGATAAACTGAAAATTATTATGGACACTGTCGTTGACATAAAAAGAACCAAGATTCTATGAGGAAATCGTTTGACTCAAAGTTCGATAAACTACGCTCAGAAATGAAAGAGGCAATTGATACACGAATACGGGCCTTGAGAGACGAATTATCGGTAGACATGGCGCGGGATAGTTCCCGCCTTGATCAGGTCGTGACAACTATTCAGTCTTTACAATTACGCATGGATACACTTGAGAACACGGCGGATCAACGTAACGGTACATCCACGTCACATGATATCGGTCACGGTCAACGGAGAAATATCAATACATTAAATGACCCGGATCTAACGATTACAGCCAGTGGGATACCGTACAATGAAGGTGAAAATCTGTTAGCAATAGCAGAAGAACTTATAAACGCAATGGGCGCTGGTGTTTCCAATAATGTATTGGTCACAGGAGCTACAAGACTACCAACTAGATTCACGAATCGTCCCGCTCTAGTAAAGATCGCCTTTCAGAACTTAGATGAAAAAATCTTAGTCTTGCGAAACAAAATGGTACTGAAAGATCTCGAGGCGTATACTAACATTTACTTGAAAAGCTGCATGTCTCGCGTTGAAAGACTCGTAGAAATGAACGCGAGAGCAGTGCTTCGCCAGCTTCCGCAAGGGAAAGAGCTCCGAGTTAATGCGAGCGGCCGTATCATTCAGCGTGCACGACACCAGGATAACATGGAAACAGCACATAGCACAGATTAGGAAGCGCCCCGGTCTTACAGGTCAATTAAAGTGTCTCATTTGAATATTTGTGGATGGACACGTGAAAACTGTGCACTCAGAGAAAATATTATTATCGCACTTGATTCGGATATTATCTCGCTGTCAGAAACTCATTTAGGAGAACAAAATGGGATATATATAAAAGGATATACGTGGTTTGGTTTCAACAGGGTAAACATTCATAGAAACGCACCGAAACCGTCAGGGGGCGTTGGCCTTTTGGTTAAAAACTGGATTATAACGGAATACGATATAAACGTTGTGGATAAATCTTACGATGGAATATTAGTCGTGCAACTTATACATAAACAAAACAACTATGATTTCACAGTGTTTTCATGTTACCTGCCTCCAGAAAACTCGACTCGTGGTCGCGACGCCCAAGGTTTCTTTTCCCATTTGCTGGCCCAAATCTATATTAACAGTGAAAGTGACACAATTATCATTGCGGCCGATTTTAATTCGAGAATTGGGTCATTATCGGATATATTAAGTGAGACCGATTTGATCCCTCAAAGAAATGTGCTTGACAAAACTATAAATCAACATGGGCATGCATTTATTGAATTCTTAAATGATACAAGGTTCTGTGTCCTCAATGGAAGATTTGATACGAGCAAGGACAATTATACATCAGTGTCTCGCAAGGGACGAGCTGTGGTGGATTATTTGTGCATTCCGCAAGACAACTTTCACCTCTTTGAGACCTTTGAAGCAGTAACGGTACAGTCTATTGTTGACGCGCACGGACTTCACGGATTACTGGGCGAAAGGTCAAGGTTACCAGACCATAACATACTTATAACGGAATTTAACATACTGAGTGGTGAAAATGTAGGTCAAACTAACAACAAACATGAACGGATTAACGGTTCCCGTTATAATCTGCAACGGATTCCCGTGGACTTCATGAAGAGTGAGTTATCTCGTCTTGCGTTGTTAGATATAATCTCAAGTATTGAAAGGTGCAGAGAAACTCAAGATCAGGTGGATTTTATTTACGATAAGCTATGCTAATGTATCAGTACTGAAATGAATAACTCTGTTCCGAAATTCTGTGATTCAAAACACGTCAGAAAAAGATTTAAACACAAAAAGCCTTTTTGGAAGAACGCCTGTCAGCATTATGGAGTGATTTATGCGATAAAGAAAAACTATATACCAAGTGCAACGGGGTTCGTTCGGTTAAAATTGCGAAGAGAAGGGAGTACATAACAGCGAGAAATATTTTTGACAAGGAACTGAGAACAGCGGAACGGCAGTACCGGGAAGCAATCGCCCTCGACATTGAAGACATGTCAACAAACAACCCAAGAGACTTTTGGAATAAAATTAATAAACTTGGACCAAGGAAAAATAAAGACATTCCCATTGAAATAATAGACAGTTACGGGCGTGTATGTCGTGATGAAGGTTCGGTGTTCGAGCGCTGGAGGTCGGATTTTGAGAACTTATACCAAACCACCGATAATAGTGAATTTGACGAAGAATTTTTCGATCGTAACAAAGCTCATAAACAGTTGCTGGAGCTAAATCTGGCAGATCCGCTATATACGCAGAATGAACAGTTAAACTGTAACATAACACTAGAAGAAATAACAAACATCGTAATGGCGGCAAAGTCAAGGTCAGCTTGCGGAATCGATCAGATACCCTACGATGTTCTGAAATTCCCTGAAATTATTGTTGTGCTACAGCAACTATTCCAATTGGTCATGGATACCAACATTATACCAACTATTTGGCGGAAATCTATAATATGTCCAATCTTAAAAGACTCGACCACTGACGCTCGTCTACCAATGAACTATAGAGGTGTAAGCTTATTGTCCTGTGTCAGTAAACTATACAGTTCACTTATTAACAAGAGGCTCACACATTATCTAGACGATAACGACTTTCTTGCCGAAGAGCAAAACGGATTCAGAAGCGGCCGCGCATGCGAGGATCACGTTTTCACATTAGACAGTATTGTAAGGGACAATAACTCTGTATTCGCTGCATTTATAGATCTACGCAAATGTTTTGATTTTATCGACCGTGAGATGCTTTTGTACAAACTTTTGCTAAACGGAGTTGACGGAAAACTCTATAACTCTATAAAAAGTATATATAGCCAAACAGTATCGTGCGTGCGGGTTAATGGTCGTTTAACAGAGTGGTTCCAGTGTGACAAGGGCGTGAAACAGGGAGACAACTTATCGCCGACGCTCTTCTCTGTCTTCGTGAATGACCTAGTAGCGGAAATAAACAACCTTGACCTTGGGGTCAAGATCGATGAAAGCTCTGTATCGATGTTACTATACGCCGATGATATAGTCCTTATCGCCAACTCGGAGGCCGATCTTCAGATTATGCTTAACCAAATGCATGACTGGTGTAAACGATGGAGGGTACTCATTAATACAGAAAAATCTAAAGTCGTGCATTTTAGAAAGGGGCGCTCACAACGAACAGATACTGAATTCAAAATTGGATTAAATGTGCTGGAAATTGTAGACAAATATAAGTATCTGGGTGTAGTTATGCACGAAAAGCGTGATTATAGCTTTCATTGTGAAATGCTCGCAAAAAGTGCCGGGAGAGCTCTCGGGTCTATTATAAATAAAATCCATAATATGAAACAAGCTGGCTTTAAAACCTATGAAAAACTATACAATTCGTGTGTGATACCTATATCGGATTACTGTGCATCCATTTGGGGATTTAAACACTTTCAATCAGCAGAAAATGTTCACCACCGGGCAATACGGTACTTTTTAGGTGTACATAGATTTACGCCTATATTAGCGTTACTAGGTGAAATTGGGTGGTTACCGAGCATTTACCGTAGATGGCTTGCAGTGATTAGGTTTTGGAATAGACTTGTAAAACTTGACGAATATAGATTAACCAAACGAGCATTTGAAAGGGATTACAGTTCATCAAATAACAATAACTGGTGTAGTGAATTTAAAACGGTCATGTCTAGTCTTAACCTTACGGATTATTATAACCGTAAACGCCCCATTCCAATGGATTTAGCTAAAGAAAGCATGACTCAGTTTTATTCAATAATTTGGTCTAGAGACTATGAACGTGTTTCAAAGTTAAGAACATATAGAACCTTCAAAACTGAATTTGTTTGTGAAGAATATCTGACACTGAACTTAAAAAGAAATGAACGCGCCTTATTTGCGCAATTCAGAACCGAAATTCTCCCACTTAGGGTCGAAACCGGAAGGTATGTGGGTGAAGCCCCCGAGCAAAGACGGTGTAAGCTGTGTCACAGTGGACTGGTCGAAGATGAAACTCATTTTCTTGTTGAATGTGCTCTTTATGAAAACACAAGATCAGTTATATTTGGGAACATTTTGAACTCTGAAGAATATGCTACCTGTCAATCAAATAAAGATAAATTAGTTCTCTTGGTTAAATGTCATCCAAGAAAGTGTGCGAAATTTGTTGTAAATGCTTTTTATATCAGAAGCAGTATTTTATATAAGTAACAATATCTGTTGTATGATGTTGTGTCAGTTAAAACTTTAAAATAATATAACTATGTAAATGGGCTTCTAAGTATCAACTACGAATTACACATTTTTCAGGCATATGTCTTCTTACTTATGATAAAATTGTACATATCATATTATCATTGAACTCTTGCTATGTTCTTATACATATATTATATAGAAGATGCTAACTTATTCATTGAACTAAGTATGTTGCTCAAATATTTCATTGTCTATTTGTATAATAATGATCACGTTATATTTTACACTGTTGTTAAGGTGACTTATAGGCCTATTAGGCCGGGTGTTCTTGTATGCATTGTATATATGTCTGTTAATCTCCTGTACGTAAACACATGTCACTATAATAAAAGATTATCTTATCTTATCTTATCTTATATTAATAAATACATGGATTTTTGTTTAAATGTTATGTGATTTATGACTGTATGTCTGTTATATGAAATGGAAGTTTTACCAATAGTCAGTTAGAAGTTATGTTATATGCTGACATGTTTTAAATTGATTATCAATTGATTTAATATCATCATTATTGATAATGCAACTAAAAAGGTCACGTGAAAATAAAATATGTTTACAGCTGTCGATTGTTGTTATTATTTTTAGAATACAGCACATTGAAACCATGCCCATTCTGTCAATAAATGCATATTATACAGCATTTGCCTCACACATATATTTTATACAATGTATGGCAATTCAATTAATTCATAGACAGATAGACGGACAGAGGTTCACATGGATTCCAGTTTACCCCTTTTACTTATAAACGGGGTGTATAATAACCGAAGATAAATTATTTATAGTGCCTTGTTTTTTAAATTAAATTGTGTAGCATTCATAAGTATCCAATAACATTATAAACAAGGGCTGTTTGTAAAACATTTCATGCCCCCCATATGGGCTGTCAGTTGTAGTGGCAGCCATTGTGTGAATACTTTTTTTATCACTGTGACCTTGATCTTTGACTTAGTGACCTGAAAATCAATAGGGGTCATCTGCCAGTTATGATCAATGTACCTATGAAGTTTCATGATCCTAGGCGTAAGCATTCTTGAGTTATCATCTGGAAACCATTTTACTATTTTGAGTCACTGTGACCTTGACCTTTGACCTAGTGACCTGAAAATCAGTAGGAGAGTCATCTGCCAGTCATGAACAATGTACCTATGAAGTTTCATAAAACTAGGCCTAAGCGTTCTTGAGTTATCATCCGGAAACCATCTGGTGGACGGACCGACCGACCGACATACCTGTGCAAAGGGGGGGGGGGCATAATAATTAATGACTTCCCATTACATTAAAGAGCTAGAAACAATAATCCAAATAATCGGTATTCTTTATATTTACAATGTTTAAAAAAATGTGCCTTATTTGTGATTTCGAACCACTGACTAGAATGCAAAATTTATTTTCTTTAACCAATGCGCTACCAACTGCGTCATGGCAATTGGGTTAAAGTGTGCAAATATTGTAAGATAATAGTCTGATAATAATTGGGACATCTATAAATAGATCGGTTATAGTAATGGAAATAAAATGTAAGTCAAGATTATTATCTTGTTTACGATTTAAAATAGGTATTACTAATAAGAAATAAATTCATTATGATAGTTAATGATATTTTAAAAATTGTTATTACATTTAAACAACACGTATTATCTATAAAATAAGTGCATGTTCACGTAGATTAAGTTTGGAGATTATTTACACTATGACAACAAACAAACGCGGATAATTATGAATTTGACAGTTGTCTATAATGCATAAGAACAGCAAAAGCATACATCTCATTTGCACTCACGTACCAGCGATGGCACCAAGTTCACGTTTTGCGAGGGCGGCGTCTTCAAAAGCTGGAAATTTTACGAATTCCGGGACTTTCGCTGACAGAATGTCGCTGACCTGTGCACAGACATGGCTATCCGTTGCCTGTGACAGGCCAGTACTATCACCGACGGTGAGCTGCAGGCCGCCGCTGGCCCTGTACCTCAGGTAGGTACATACTGCCAGGGCTACCGGAACTGGCAGGCTACGCATTGTACTCCGGATCAGCTCTTCATTACACAGATTACACATAAAAAGAATACCCGGTCTTGTAAAACGAAAACGTTTATATAATTCAAAGTCCTGAAATATTTCCAAGGGATTCGTTCGGTCGATAAACACTTTCAACTCTCAAATAATTATTAAAACGCAAGTGGCCTCGTGCGGCGGCCATTTTGATTTTTTACGTGCGTATAACGTTACGTCGCGATTGTATTACGTAAGTCTAAACATTGTAGACTTAGCATTTGAGACTTATATTACTGAGTCTGAGTCTAAAACTTATCGTTATGTTTCGTGAATTAAGTTTTGTTAACCTGAGTTTGAGTCTGAGTCAGAAACTTGAGCTGAGTCTACGATTTGAGACTTACGTTCATTGGTGAATACGGCTCCAGTTGTTTGTCGAAAATTAATTACATTTTTTTAAAATGCGTTACCCCTTGTTGCCAAAAAATTCATAAAAAATATAATTTTCAAAGATATCCTTTAAAACAAAAAGAAAATGCCTTCTTAAACCTTAAATATTATTCCTTCAAGCATTTTACGTCAATAATTATTTATGTTTGAAAAATTCATAAGTTCATGCTAAATACTGTTTGATATACTGTAAATAATGTAACTACACATCCAAGTAGTGAGTCCATCAAACTATTGCAACCGAAACACCTGGTATGCCAAGGCACCAGCCGAAGTCAAATGCCTTCTGACTGAGTGCATTTTACTATAAATATTTGTATGCATTTGTATATGTTTGAAAAAATGTATAATCTTAAATGAAATCTTCTGACCATGCATGTCCTAGATTTCAAAATCAAAATCCAGGCCCTGGTCCGACACATTGGTAACATTAACGTTAAACTGTGACCAGGCTTCTGAATTTAATAAGCCAGGTCACAGGAAAAGGGCAGTCTAATCAGTATCCAATTAAACTATTTGCCATTGTCAGAAAACCGCTCTTAAGCAAACAGCTTTCAAGCAACTGCAAGCTGAACTGGAACTTAACTGGCCACAATTGCCTTAATGTCTCTTTTACTGGGATACAGTTCATTTAACTTTAAAGGGATCTTTTCACGTTTTGGTAAATAGACACAAATTGAAAACAAAATGTATCGGATTTGCAAATTTTCGTTCAAGTTATGTTATTTTTAGGAAACAGTATTACTGAACATTTACCATGGTCTAATATAGCCATTATAAAATTATTAAAAATTATAAAGCGTTGCAACGCGAAACGATTGAATAATTTGGAGAGTTATGTTGTTGTTGTTTAATTGTGTGAAACTACGAAGATTGCCTATATTAGGTATAAAATACGTCAACCATTTATACTTGGCAGAAAAGTCGAGCAGGCTAATGCGTTTGTACCCCAGGACTAAGTGGGTCACTGGTTCAAGCCCTGCGGCGGACTACTTTTTTTAAAAGAATTTATTTTGGATTTTTAACTGGAGCTTTTAAGATCCAATGTGTACATTTATCAATATAAAGCATTTAATGACTAACTTCAAAACAGGTTAAAATCTGTGAAAAAGCCCCTTTAACATAAAATCTACTCCTATAAATATGAGGTCGATATACATGGACTAAACGTAAATTTCGTCTAATTATTTGGACTATGATATCAACTACTTAAATAGAAAGAAGAAAGGATTCATACAAACCAGTAATTTGAGTAAAGAGTTTGTAATCAATGTTGTATTTCAGGACAGCTTGGTGATATGCAAATCACATATGAGCTGTTGATATCGGGTATCATAGCCATTCAATAAGTCGCAAAATGCTCGAACAAAATTTATAAAGCAAAATGTGACTTAAATTGATATCTAAAAAAACCAGTATCATCAGTATGCCAGTTTTGCCTTGTCAATCTGTCGAGTTCCAGAAAGTGCTTCATTTCACATTGAATATATCCTTCGAATTCCATTTATTGTTGCATAACTAAATAGCGAAACAAGCCGATTTTAGCTGTAAGAAATTTTGACACGATTGTGATCAAGTCTCTCAAGGGCGAAGCCATTGTTGTAGAAAGTGATCCATTCACATCGAATATATCCTTCGAATTCCATCCATTGTTGTCATTAGCGGAAATTTAGTGAATAAATAATTAATATATCATAAATGACAGCTTCTAAATAGCGAAACAAGCCATTTTATGCAGTAAGAAAGTTTTGAATCGAGACTCTCATGGGGGCGGCAATTGTTGAATGTTGAAACACGAACGACAACTCTGCTAGGAGAATGTTATCAATGAAAATCAACGAGCAATCCCCTACGCAGTGGCGAATGCCCAAGGGAAGTAACTGAAAAATCGAGTTATCTCAATCGGACTGGCTCGGTCTTTTACATAGGTCGCCATTGTGAAGAATTTTTTTATGGTTATCATACCTTAGACGATGCTGTTCCAGCATCGTCAAACATTGGTAAAAAATAAATGTCTGTAAAAGAAAACTTATTTCATCTTGTTTAAACTTTAAACACCTTAACTGCATCTGTACACACCAACTGCATGCCCATATTTGGCAATTTGAATGAATTATGGAACTTTTATATACACAAGGGGTGAAAATAAAGTGGCTAAAAGCCGAGCGTGGGGGTGGTATATTTTTTTAAAAGCACGGAAAGCCTACCTACAAATTTGCATGAAGTTCAGTAAATGATGCTGATAAAGAAAATAATTAATTAGATTATATTTGGATATGTGTCCATTAGGGGTGCGCTACCTTTATTTAAAAATAAAGAGGGCACATTGTTTGATTCTTTTTATTACCCAGGTTTTAGCCAAACTCGTATTTATATTTACAATTGAAAATAACAAAACGAAATGAAAATCATTGACACCAACAATTAAATGTATGTGATTACCTGACCATGTGTGTTCTAATTACAAATACCATATAACTACATTGTCGTGTCCTTTGTTTCTTAAAATGAATGCCGTTTCACTTGGGCAGACCCCTTTAGTCTACGAATAATGAACAAAAAAACAACAACACAATTGTTCCTAGGCAAAACAAACCAATCAAGATTTCCTTTCAATCAAATATATAAATTTGGCATTTCGGATTTCGGCTTCAAGTCGTTTATTTTTTGACTGCGTTTAAGTCCTTGGACTATTTAAAATCTACAAGATGGCCAACTTGGATCAGCGCGACCCTAATGACCTCAACAGCCACGTAAAGGTAATGTGGCGCACACTGGCTGTTCCAGCAGCCGCACATACCGCACCGCCGTCTGACCATATTGGCTAATCGCGCTGCCATACTTACCTCTGATGCACGTAGTTATTACAGCGGCAATACTTAGCACTGATGATGCACGTTGTTGTCCAACAAGCATCAGCAACGAATATATTTCGTTGAAATTTCATGCAATTAAATTTTAAAATAGCGCACATTAGGTACTGAATAAGAGACAAAGGTCGATAAGGACAGATTTGTTCGGAGTACGTGTCTAATATCAAAACGATTTCGGTTAAATAAAACGCATTTAAGAGTGCATCATGGTAAACATATTTTGATAAGACATCGTTTGTATAGCATAACTGGAATGCACATTTGCATGTGGCATACCAATAGAGAGGTAGAAAAACAATAGTTCTGATACATTGACCGATTAGGGGAATTTTAAAGATATATCTTTCGCAAATTTTCAGCATCAATTCACGGTTGTTTGGCCGTCTCTGATCGAAAATTTTAAATATTATACATGTTGTTCTATTTTAATAAAATTAATAACTGACATGATCCATGAAAGTATTTTGTTAACTTATTAAACTAAAGAGAAAGCTATGTGTACGTCAAAAAAAATAGAACGTGTACAAGGAGTGTCCCAAAGCCCATTAAAACCGATTTTAATATACTGTTACCAATAATCGAATGTCTTTCAAGGCTTTATATCGCTTAATGAATTAGATGTCTAAGTGTGCACATGCATTATCATATAAGCCTCGTCATGCGAAAATGGGTTTAATGCCATATGTCATATATGGCCGGCGAAGCTCTTAACCGCCTGCCCAAGTGGCTGGGTAGTCAATAGCTACCCTGTCCGCTAACGAGACCACGACACTATGCGTCGCGTTCTGAGAAAACTGGGCATACTGCATGTGCGTAAAGTGTCGTCCGCACAGGCTAATCAGGGACAACACTTTCCGCTTTTATGACATTTTTCGTTTAAATGAAGTCTCTCCTTAGCAAAAATCCAATTTATGCGGAAAGTGTCGTCCCTGATTAGCCTGTGCGGACTGCACATGCTAATCTGGGACGACACTTGACGCACATGTATTTTGCCCAGTTTTCTCAGAACAATACTCATTTGCATGACAATATTGCGGAATGCGTAGCCTCTGATCACACTGTGCGTCAGCGCAGGCCGGTCTGGAGCAACGCTAGTTGCATATGACATAAGATCCATTTTTGCATGGCGCGGTTCACATGTGGCCTTCTCGCCTCAGTCCAATCTAGGAAACAAATCATGCACATGTTTTGTAATGTTGATAATAATTTAAACTTAGCGACCAATGGTTACCGGTATTATGTTTTAGCATCATGAAAAATTAAAAGGCAATCTCGAGGCGAACGAAAATATTAAAGCTACTATTTCAAGTCTTTGGTCAAGTTTATGCGGATAAGCTAAATTGCCAATACAATATTGCGTCACAAAATTGTTGATAATTTAGAATCTTAAGAGTCGACCAATAATGCACAAGAATTGAGAAAGCTGCTTTAACGGGTTAAATTATTGAAGGATAGATCAATGAAACCAATACCGCAATTCATTGTAAACCAGTCTATAAATACGCTAATTGTCATAAACCAGACCAGGTGAGGGCGTTGCTAATACACATATCCACCCGTATCCACAGCAAAGCCCGTCACAATCAATACCTTCGCACGTTGGAATTTTTGTTTGCCTACATTAACGTATTCGTTTCATTTTAATATACATGTTTAAACATAGGCTGTTATTTATCAATATTGATCTACCGAACGATTCAACAAAGCGCTAATCAAACACTCAGGCGAGACTACATCAGTCGTGAATATGACGATTCAAACCGACATATTCGGACCTTCAATTGCTTGTACGAAAAGTAAACCTTACGGGAGGGTGCATTTTATATTAAAATGTCTATGGAAGTTCTACATGTCGTTTAATAACTTTGGCATTAGACACACTTGTAATAGACATTTTTTTTTCAAGTTCATTGGTTTTAATATAAGCACACATTACCATCGTGGTAAAATAAATGCACATTTTCTTCATCGGGTGAGGTGGCGGTATCACCCATGGGAATTTTTGGAAATTTATCAAATATGGGTCTTATTTTTAGGTACAATTTTTTTTTCTAAATCTCTGAGTTTGCGATCAATCACCGCGCGAAACTGATGGTCTAAAACAGACCAAACAATATTTCCTCGGAACCCAGAGTAATTTGGTGTTGCAAAGCCCCCGAGCCGTGAGTCAAGTCCATTTTAAAGATCCGTGTTTGTACGTTCCCGCGAGCTATGCGGAAAAATGAACGTTTGCATAAAGATGGATGAGAGTCCTTAAATTTGAATTAGTGAAGAAACATTATTAAACAATTTTGTTCCTAAATATTTCTTAAAACTTTATAAAATTTGTACATAGCAAACGGTATCGATCATATCTTCAGCAGGTATTTGAATATGTATAGATATGTACAATTGGTTTGTACATGTTGGAGCAGATATTGACTTAATGTGGGTCAATAAACATTCGTTTCATGGCGACTGTGCAAATATTTACCACTGCCTTTCATGGCCGTTTCGCCCGATTTAACTTGTTTAAAGGCTTCATACATTGATCCGCTCCGTACATTGTCAGTAGTTATTGATTATAGTGTTTGCATTAAACTCAAGCAATGTCTACAATACAATTAACACCGGGTTTAAAGGAATGTAATAAAAAAGAAGAATCCAACCTTGTCAGAAATTCAACACCAGTAATTTTTACTCTCTACAATTTCCCCTTAAGTCATCGCTAAATCATTATTCTCATATTATTTCATGAGTGAAATTAAACCAAGCAATCGTAAATTTGAACATTAAAAATATGATTCTTTTTATAAAACATTTTAACGAATCACAAGTGGATCAAAATTTTCGTAAAAAAACTTTCTATATTGATTTCAGCATTTAAAAGTACCATTATAGAAAGGAAACCCCTTTTTATATACATTTTAAAGGGGCCTTTTCACAGATTTTGGCATTTTTTTAACTTATTCATTAAATGCTTTATATTGATAAATGTAAACATTGGATCATAAAAGCTCCAGTAGAAAATCAAGAAAAAAAATTAAAAAAGGAAAAGAACATTGCCCGGAGCAGGTTTCGAACCAGTGACCCCTGGAGTCCTGCCAGAGTCCTGAAGTAAAAATGCTTTAGCCTACTGAGCTATTCCGCCGAGTGCACATTCTTGTCGTATTTTATACCTTATATAAGCAATCTTCGTAGTTTCACAAAATTTAACGACAAAAACAGAACTCTCCAAATTATTCAATCGTTTCGCGTTGCAACGCTTTATAATTTTTAGGTTTTAAAATCGTCAAAAAGATGCATATAATGGCTATATTAGAGCATGGTTAATGTTCAGTATTACTGTTTCCTCACAAATATCATAACTAAAACGAAAACTTACGAATCTGAAACAACTTTTTTCAATTTTGTCAATGAACAAAGCGTGAAAAGATCCCTTTAAGCATCATATTCCATCGAGTATTCCGTTTACCTAATTTATGTCCGATCAAATGAATAAGCAATTAGATGATCTATTACGTTTTATGCTAATATGCATTAAAATTATTACTCTTGTGTTTGCAATTATAGTGTTTGAGTATTGGATTGCAAAACTAAACTAACAAACCATATATTAGCGAAAATTACTTATCTTTTAAAAATATGATGTTCTATTATTCGGATTCATATTTGAATCTTTTGTTCTACATTTTGGATGTTTCGCATTGAAAGGTCAATGAGTTATGCTCGTTGGGTTAGTTGTTCGCGTAACGTTGGACTCGTTTCTTTTAGGTTCAGTTCAGTTTTGTTTTTGTCTGTTTTGTTCACCTCATGCAAATATCTGCTCTTAGAATTTCTATGACATAAGGTATCACATATTTCGAAACCCGTTAAATAAATATGCAAAGGGAATTCCAAATAAACGAACACCCGAATCTATGCGTATTCGCTTGTTCGTTTATTTTGAATTGAATTTTGCTTATTTTGTATATGTGACCAATGCTGGGAAAATCAGTCTTGTGTTCAAAATATCACATTTTGACTTGTTGGCAATTTTGAATTCTCTAAACATTGTAGTTCACAAAAATGATATAGATTTTTTATTTATCACATTCAAATCTAATTTTATGACCTTCTAAAGTGACCAACCCTACATTTTACCGTCACTAAAAGTTATCATTCAATACAAAAAAACAACGAAAACATTAAAAAAACAAGCACATTGTTTTATTAAAACAATAATCTTTGCTTTCGTCAAATACATAATTATAGCGCAATAAACTGACAACAGCATTATGGACATTTAAAATGTACCATTTGTGTTGCTATGGTAACCGATCTACATGTTAATAATCACCAGAGCACACAATCACACCTTTAATAAATATATGAATTGTATTTTCAATCAAGTGTTTGTTTAAAGGCAAACACACCATTAATTTCACTGTTTTGTAACTAGTTCAACAATAACATTCAATAATTTTTGTGTTCCATGAACAATTTCCTTTTTTATTCAGTTTCATGTGTATTTAAGCATAATGTAACCTCAAGCACAACAGAATGGAAAAAAACAGCATTGAAAAGTGTTGGTTAAAAGTACACTTGGATACTAAACGTTTCAGTAAATGAAGTAATCATTATTTATAATTATTTCTTATATAGAAAAATTGACAAAATAAACAATAATTTAAACATAAAAATTGTTTGTTTTTGTTACTATGGAAACAATGTAGCAAACAAACAAAAATATAGGATTTTCATTGTAAAACATAAATAAATACAATATTCACACTGATTTTTTTCCAGTTTTTCGGAAAGGCAGTCTGTGTCCATAAGGTGAAAACAATTGCATGGCAACATGGAAAAAATGATTTTGGTTTTGTAAATATGGAATGAGTGATGTATTGGACGTCATCATTGATGACGTTCAATCGAACGAATGATAAAGGGGGCTAACTTTCGTTAAGCTGGCGCATATAGTCGCGATTTGGGGCGCTTGAAAACTGGTCGGTAAATTTTGCTGAAATTTGACATGTAAATGGACCAGAATGCGATCTACCTGTTGGCGTAGGCGTTATACCTGGGAAAAATCTAGTTTTTGATTAAATCACGAAAAAGTTTCGCAAGTTTGACAAAACCGGAATTACAAAATGCGGTATGTGGATATACCGAAATCCCTACCGAAATCCCCGAAATCAAACTTTGATAAAAACAATGTTTCATCAGTGATTTCAGTGTATTTCGCAACAATCTATATTAAAATACGCAGTTTTTCGATAAATAATCAATATTAATGGGGATTTCGTGGGATCTCGGGATTCCTGGGGATTTTGGTAATTGCGGGAATGTCGGTATTTTTTCACACACGTCAAAATGGCCGACTTCGACAGAAAGAACGCTTAAAAGTATTTACAAAATAACATCATCACAAACGATGTAAAGTGAACGCTACTTATCCGTTTTGTAGATAAGTATACGATCAATTGGAAAACACTAACATTTGACATAAAAAAACGCCAGTGGATATGGAAATCTTCATCGTTGGAAATAGCAGACGGCGTCGACCAATGGCTGTCAATACAAGTTCGAAAAGAACGCGAGAAAGTATTAACAAAATAACATAGATGATGTAAAGTGAACGCTAATTCGCTGTTTTGTAGATAAGTATACGATCTATTGAAAAACCATAACATTTGACACAAAAACACCCGTGGATATGGAAATCTTCAGCGTAACGAAATAGCAGACATCACACGGCGTCTCATCTGGCCTTCTGGGTCTACGCTGTTTGCCAAGGCCGATAATATAATGAATGGAAATGCACAAACTCAGTAACTGGCAAGCATATATGCATTAGTAGGTTGTTTCGTGATTATTCAGAAACGACTACATAATTCTTTTGGTTCAGCCAGTGCAACTTAACAGAAATAAGTATAAAAAGTTTCTACATCTGACATCAATGTGCCAACTTAATACAAGGTAAGTTGTTTACATTATTTAAAATATTGCAAGCTTACAGTACTCAACAATAAACAGCTGGTACAATGTAATATCATCGTTTTAATTTTAATAAGCCCTTGGTTAATTACCCTTTTTAATGTTATGGATCAATGCATCTCTAACACCTTCAATCGACTTGTTCATGAAAAATATACACCCTCAGTGCATGTTATCCCATACACCATCAATCACTTACGAAGGCTCGATTGGTCATTCTCGGCTCGGGTACTACTTACCGGTACATGTACCCCGGGTACTCTTAACTTTACTTACATGTTCCCTGGGTACGGTAAATAAACTTAAACATACCCGCAAATATTAGATTGTATCTGAGTTGTATATCCGCCAAAAATCCGATGTCGTTAAACATGCTACCGATAACTTAAAACAAAATTGTTAACCTTAAACAACCTTCTCTTTTAAAAAATCTGCATCAACATGCTTTTTAGTTTGAGTGTTGAGAGGACGCCGTAGGAATAAGCAAGTAATCAAGAATACGTCTCTGTTTCTGCTTTTATTTCCTTCATGTATAATGACGATAAGGATTGACGACTAACATTGACGACAATGATCACAAGCATTTACGACTAACACTGACGACAAGCATTGTTAAATTAACGATTTAATTTGAATAATAAGATTATAGTACAACAGATATGCTTTTCAAAGTATAATATAATAGCATACACTCATTAGAATAAGAGGTTTCATAAATAACATATGAAACATTTTCAATCAATATCGAAATATCTTATTCAATATTTATTACACAGCATGAATTAATTGTTAAAACATAATATAAATACTGAATATGGTGTTCCCCATTTAACGGACCTTGCAAACCAAAAAATGTTTCTTTAAAAAAAATCTATGACGGTTAAAAGTGAGCGTGCGATGTCGCGGAAAATATTATACTTGACGACGTCATACAATGACGCGACTTTAAACAATTTAAGATTTAAAATTAAATCACATCATTGATTTTAACAATGAGTTTTGATAAAATAAATGCCATTGAACAGAAAATTGACATAAATGTAAACATAATTAATTTTTACAAAATACCCGACAACAACCGATTTAGTGTTAAAATTCCCGGGTACGTTTTAGTATATTTACCGTACCCAGGGTACGAGCCTTACTAACTGTATTATTATTATATCTCACCGACTACAAGGTACCTTTACCTTGTTGTGTTTATCAACCTGGAATTTATGTAAAATCCGGCTTTCTTTACTTTTTTTTTCCATTCATTTGATTACGCAATTGTTGACGTACCTCGTGGAAAATTATTTGAATCTTTGGATTTTAATGGCGACAAGCTGGAAGTGTCAATTTATTTTAAAAACGAATCTAAGATTTTAAGTATTGTGTGTTTTTCATGCATAATTCAGTGTTTTCCAGAAAATTGAGTACCAGTTATATGGCCGGCAACTATGCAGCAAAACAAAAGCATTTATGACATTTACTTGATATATTTGGGAAAAGAAGCAGTCATGTAAATGTAAGAGTAAATGTAACCGGCAGAATCGCTGGCTGCCGGTATTTAAAGAGAACACTGATAATAGTAAACTAAATCTCTACGACACGATTACAGCGTTGTAAAATTGTGTTTTGGGTGATAATGGTTAGTAATTCATACAAATGTTATTAAAAAATATTGTGCTTTAAAATTAATTTTGAGAATGGGATGGAAGAACAGAAAATGAAGAGCATACAGGGATGGAAATAAGTGGTTTCCCATGAGCCCGGGGCAAGTAGATTTTGGCCTGGGCAACTCAATTTCAAAAGTTGGTAAACTTGTTTTTTTTTTAATCTTAAAACAATTCAGTGCAATAAAAATTGAAAAACAATTGATCACCATGGATCAATACTAGTTAAATAACATTCATTATATAGGAATAGGACATGATTCAATTCAGGCTCATAATAATACATCATGCATTGAACATGTGTATTGTCAGCAAATTTATATAATTATCTATTATTTTATTGAAAAAATATAATAATATTCACATGTTCATATTTCTGGGCTCGTTATTCTTTATCTGGGCAACCAAAATACTAAAGATGGTTGCACACAATAGTAAAAAGTTAGTTTCAATCCCTGGCATATCATTGTAACTTTATTGTTTAACTGCATTGCATTAAAATTGTGATTGAGGTAAGCTTGTTGTTTATAGTATATTTACTTTTGAGCTCGACTATTATATATGAAATATATATAGTGTAGCTATCCTACTCACCCCGACGTAGGTGCGCGCATTGGAATGTTTGCGTACCACCTCGAATATATTTCCTATGTCCATTGACATATTGCTTTCATACATGTATTTTGCTTCTTAACCAACATGACCCCAATGTATAAACAAAAGCAGATAACTGTATCAAGCATTTTGTAACAATTATGGCCTTTTTTTCACTAAGAATAAGCATATAATTGATAAATCTATTTTAAAGTTTGCGTACCACCTTTAAATTGCCACAACTTTTTTATTATGCTCTCCCCAAATTTTTTAAGGGGGGAGCATATAGTCGCTGCTTCGTCTGTCCGTCCATGCACAATTTTTGTCCGGGCTATTTCTCAGCAACTAATGACTGGAATTCAATTTAACTTAATGGGAAGCTTCACTACCAAGAGGAGACATGCATATTATCAGCCGGTTCTGGTCAGATGATTTTTCACAGAGTTACAATATATGGCCCTATGAAATTTTCCATTAACTGTACATATAACGCGATCTACCTGTTGGCGTATTCGTTATTACTGGGAAAAATCTAGTTTTTGATTAAATCACGAAAAAGTGGTGTTTTTTATTGCGCAATCGCTATAAACACGTGGCTTGGCCGGAAGTACATGTAGCCTTAATAGCAACCCCAAGACAATTCACCCCCAGGAGACAATTGACGGGCTAGACAATTCAAATTAGATTTTTCATACCCCAATTTTTCGATTTTCGTAATCATTTTTGTCGTACCCAAATGTTTTTCGTACCCAAATTTGTTCGTACCTAAAAAAAAATTCGTGCCCATTATTTTCGTACCCAAATGTTTTTCGTACCCAAATTTTTCGTACCCAATTTTTTTCGTACCCCTTTTTTTTCGTGCCCAATTTTTTTCGTACCCATTTTTTTCGTACCTAAATTTTTGTTCGTACCAAATTTTTTCCGTAACAATTTTTTTTTTTTCGTACCCATTTTTTTCGTACCCAAATGTTTTTTGTTCCTAATTGTTTTCGTACCCAATTTTTTTTTCGTACCCATTTTTTTCGTACCGAAATGTTTTTCGTACCCAAATTTGTTCGTACCCATTTTTTTTTCGTACCAATCTTTTTCGTACCCAAATTTGTTCGTACCCAATTTTTTTTTCATACCCATTTTTTTCGTACCCAAATAAAAAAATCATACCCATTTTTTTAGTACCCAAATTTGTTTCGTACCCAAATTTTTATTTGTACACATTTTTTTCGTACCCAAATAGTTTTCGTACCCTAATTTTTTTTGTTTCCTTTATTTTTTTGTACTCTAATTTGTTTTCGTAACCAAATTAGTTTTTTTTCCTGCCCATATTATGTTCGTACCCATTATTTCTTCGTACACAAATTTGTTCGTACCCAAATTTTTTCGTACCCATATGTCGTACTCAAATTTTTTTCGTACACAAATTTGTTCGTACCTAATTTTTTATTCGTACCCATTTTTTTCGTACCCAAATAGTTTTTCGTACCTTTATTTTGTTCGTACCCTTTTTTTTTCGTACTCAAATTTGTTTTCGTACCCAAATTATTTTTTTTCGTACCCACTGCCCACATATTTTTTCGTACCCAAATTTTTGTCGAAATAATCGGCTTTCAATTTGATTTGATCTCCCCACTCATTCCATCCCGCGAAACCCTTAAGGTGTCGCAACTCTAGTATGAGATATAATGACTTATGCAATTAGAACAACAAACGTTTGTATTGAACATTTCAAAACCTGTATCAACTGACACATTTAGCACTCGTATAAATGTTTTAGCTTTCCTAGGAATAGAGGATTTTTTGCACTGTTTGGGGGAAAATATATAACCCAATACCTTGGCCAAAATAAACACGGATACGTGATGTATGTAATTGTTGTGGCATGATCAGAGAAGATCAGATGCGCATCTTAATGCATCGTCTTTTTGGGGGGGCACAGTCTGTATTTTGTCGCTCATTAATAGCGCGTTTCGGACATGTCAAGTAATTGGTTCATCTGTGCGACAGAATTCACGAATGTTTTCAAATAAATACCACTGTCAGATGGTCCAGATCAAGCCCTTTCGCAAACATTGTTTATGGCAGGTTGTCACAGCTCACATTAACTTTGACTTCCAGATGCCAAAGTGCCAATCTGGTGTAAACTTTGTAAGTCTTATCAACATAAAGCTTAGTGTGATGATTCTGTGTTAACCTGAAATGTTAAAAAATAATTTTTTTAAAAAGGTCAGGCTACAATTTAGAATATGTATTTTGAAGTAATTGACTGACATAAAAATAGTTTGACTCATTTCAATATATTATTTTAAGAGATTTTTCCTTTTGGGATTGATACCAAAAGTAATTTTTTTTTACATTTTCACTACATATCAACACGCTTTACCATTTTGCAATTGCATTACTGCAAACAAATACAGGTTTAGCTAAATTAATTTCTCAACATTAAAAAAAGCTATCAGAAACACAATAACTAAGGGCTTGTTATTACCTACAATAACTCTCCACAGAAGGTACCAGATGACTATGTTGTTTTTATTTTGGCCGCAACAGTTGTCACACTGAAAGTGAGCATGCTGTTCACCAAGACTGTTTGTGTTGAGGTAGTGGTGAACCTGGCTGACTACAGCATTTGCACCTTTACCATGTGACTGGCCTTCGTCTGCGAGGTAAAACACCTGCTTTCCTGTGAAACAGCAGACTAATAAGTATACCGTATAACTTACTAGAGATACCCAAACAGTTCTTTTTTTCCAATTAATTTATAGGTGGTTTGAAACATTTAGATAGTGCACGGTTATTGTCTTATCATAAAAGATTGATATAAGACGAGAATGATATCCTCCAGACCACACACGCACACAAACACGCACACATACACACAACAATAAAAAGTAAATAATCAATGGGTAGTTGATTGCATTAATAGACTGATTCAGTTTGTGGACAGCAATGATAATAAATTAATTCAAATACCAGATCCTTCACAGCTGATTCCATACACCTCACACTTCCTTGGGGTCTTGATTAAAAACTTCCCAACCTGTAGAATATCAAATTATTGGTTATTTATCAACATAACATATTTGTTATAATACTAATAATTAATTAAATTTGTTATAATAATAATAATTAATTAAATTTGCGCTTAAACATTTCTAAAAAGTCAACCTTAAATTTGTTTTGTTTATCAGCTTCTGCCAAATCAAGTTCAGACTTTTCAATAAACACAGTATCGGATGGTTTTTTTTTTGACAGCTTCTACATCAATATCAATATCAGACTCATCATGGTTTGACTCAAGGTCACTTTCATAATCATCTACCACATCAAACAAATCTTGAGTAGCGGGGTGAGAAGTTTCAAAATAAAGTTAATTTACATTTGAAAATCATTTAAATTTAAAAATGAAGTGTCCTGGTCTTGTGAAATTTCAAATGGAATAGTGTTGATGCTACTAAATTGAGACATGATATTTTAAAGTCAAATTTAAATCTACCACCATTTCATGTAAACAATTCAGTTGCTATCGTACAGTTTACTTCCGGGTCAAACTTGCAAGTCGCGAAAATTAATCACAAAGCCAAAATACACATATATCTTTCACTTACCTATTTTAAGCATGTGGAAATATCATTTCCGAACTTTCTTCGATTGAAGACATCCAACAGTACACGATGTCACTTTGATTTACAGCGTTAAATAGTCATTGAATGTGAACACTACGAGACAGGTTGCGCTACCTGTGAACTGCTTAAACGAAACTGTGTCATTCAAGGGGAATAATTTGAAATTAATAAACGGATTACAAACCACCAATTGTGCCAGTGTTTAAAGGAAATATTCATGCTATATTGTGGAAATTTTCAAAGCATGACATAAATTATGAGCCGAGAAATTGTATAAAAAAGGCAAAATATCCAGCGCATTTTCGTACAAGATTTTTATCTCGTGATTTCCCGACATAAACGTCAGCGTACACAAGACTGATTTTCGCTGACGACGTCACATATTATAAAGTATGTTACATATACCAATTCAATACAGCTATCTTAGATCAAATTTATCTGATATCCTTACCCATGACACTGTTCGATGGCTCGCTATCATCTTTGTTTGACCAATTCAAAAGACGATGCGTGTCTTCAAAGCAATCAGCTTAGCCATTGTAAATTAAGGTAGCGCACCCCTAATGATTTCCCGCGATTTATTTTACGATCATTGCCGATCTTCAATGATCGGTTATTTCCGAGAAATGCATTTTATTTCAAACTTTGAATTTTGATATATGTTTACGTAATTCGTTTAGAATACATTATTTTCACAATAAATATTGACTTTGATCCAAATAGCATCTGAAAAATACGATTTCGCGATTTCTTCAAAAATCGAAGAGCCTTTTTACCTGCTTACCTATGCATTTCTAATTTAAGATTGCTCTATTGCGAAATTGTAGTGGCTCAGTGGTTAAGGCGATGGACTAGAAATCTTGTGGGATCTTCCCGCGTAGGTTCGAATCCTGCCGACGTCAGATACTTTTTGCGACGCGTTTTATTTCTTTTCTAACGTAATTTGATTTAATATAGCATATAAGCTATGTTTATTGTTAAATATGTTGAAATGTTTATGCACATCCTTCAATTTTTAAAATTATAACAACGTTACGGCTAAATTGTGTGATTGACTGCTGAAAATACGAATGATGCATGTTGAATTTTTATTTTTATTTCAAAACGTAAACAGTAAATCTGTCATTTCTTTGTATTTTTGCTGTATATAGTGTACCTATAAAAACTAAGTTTAAAATATAACTTAAACAGTACTATTTTGAATTTTATGCCACTTTGTTTTTAACCGACCCAATTTTTACTTGGCTGAAATCACTTACATTTCATGGCGCTCTTTTATAGATAAAAATTTGTAAAAAATAAATGTCTGTAAAAGAATACTTATTTCATCTTGTTTAAACTTTAAACACCTTTACTGCATCTGTACACACCAACTGCATGCACATATTTGGAAATTTGAATGAATTATTGAACTTTTATATACCCCAGGGGTACAGCCGAGCGTGGGGGTGGTTTTGAAAAAAATGGTATATTTTTTTAAAGCACGGAAAGCCTTCCTACAAATGTGCATGTAGTTCAGTGAAAGGATGCTGATTAAGAAAATAATTAATTAGATAATATTTGGATATGTGTCCATTAGGGGTGCGCTACCTTAAGACGTTGACGAGTATTACTACGCTGTTTACAAATTTAGTGGGTCTCACTTAACACTGCAAAGTTTCGGGGTCTCTCTAAAACACATACGGGAAACACAGACAATTTACATTATAACGGTTGAAAAATGCATACGATATGAACAAAGAAGGAACAAGCAGACGTTGATTGGTGTCCGTTATTATGGTGTTTATTATTGTTTGTTTGTTTGAATTTTAATGGTTTATGTTGAAAATAAAAAAATGATTCCTAAGTATCGATTGTTTGTTGAAAACTGGCTCGGAAAGAGCTTTCGACCCAGATCGGAATTAGCGTAATGAAACCTCCAATCTTATCTTGATCGTCTGCGTTTTAACCTATGCGTTTTAGTTACCGCCCCGTTACGGCATGTAACATCAGCTTCTTTTAATTTTAAAGACGTGTGATTAGTGCTATAATGCGTCGTAAACTAATGAAAAACATGGCATAAATCCCAAATTGTGATCTAAAATTAGAAGTCTGCATCCCCTTCAATGAACAGTGATACATGCTTGAATACAAGAACGCTGTTGTGTTGCCAATGTTCTGTGTAAAATGCTCAAATCAGCCAATGCAGTCAATAAAGTGTATTCATTTGTATTTAGCCGCGGGAAGTTTTATTTGAATTCTATTGGACGCTTACAAAGGTCACGTAAGGTGAAAAGCTGGCTTAGACAGCTTCGCCGAAAAATAGACGACGCTCTTTATGGGAAAGCCGTTCTTAATACACGTGCGTTATTAGTCATTCGCACAAATGTGTGCGTGTGTGTGTGTGTGTGTGTGTGTGTGTGTGTGTGTGTGTGTGTGTGTGTGTGTGTGTGTGTGTGTGTGTGTGTGTGTGTGTGTGTGTGTGTGTGTGTGTGTGTGTGTGTGTGTGTGTGTGTGTTAGACTTTCTCTTGTTTATCCGATTAAGTCCATATTTTTCATCCGATTCTTTTCCAAATTGTTCATTATGTTGATATTAAAGGGATCTTTTCACGCTTTGGTAAATTGACAAAATTGAAAAAAGTTGTTTCAGATTCGCAAATTTTCGTGTTAGTTATGATATTTGTGAGGAAACAGTAATACTGAACATTTACCATGCTTTAATATAGCCATTATATATATAAAAATTATAAATCGTTGCAACGCGAAACGATTGAATAATTTGGAGAGTTCTGTTTTTGTCGTTAAATTTTGTATAACTACGAGGATTGCTTATATAAGGTATAAAATACGTGAAGTATGTGTACTCGGCGGAATAGCTCAGTAGGCTAAAGCGTTTTTCCTTCAGGACTCTGGCAGGACTCCAGGGGTTACTGGTTCGAAACCTGCTCCGAGCAATGTTCTTTTCCTTTTTTAAATTTTATTCTTGATTTTTTACTGGAGCTTTTACGATCCAATGTTTACATTTATCAATATAAAGCATTTAATGAATAAGTTAAAAAATGCCAAAATCTGTGAAAAGGCCCCTTTAATGAGGATTCGAACCCTATTGAAAATGGGTTCCATCAGAGTAAAAAGTCCAGAATTAACTCTCCTTGAATTTGAGAAAATTGTGAAATAAGGCTTGTTTACACAATAAAGTCCACATTTTTCATCCAATCATTTCCAAACTTGCACAGTGTCTTTATCTGAATGATGAGTCAAACCCTATTGAAAATTAGCAATATCGGAGTTATAAGTCCAGAATTATCTCCCCTTGAATTTGAGAAAAAAATGAAAATCTTAAACATTTTACCATAACTTTTGCAATATTGAAGATAGCAACTTCATATTTGGCATGCATGTGTATCTCATAGAGCTGCACATTTTGAGTGGTGAAAGGTCAATGTCATCCTTCAAGGTCAAAGGTTAAAAAAAATTCAAAGCGGCGCAGAAGGGGACATAGTGTTTCCGACAAACACATTTCTTGTTTGTTTATATATAAAGTTCCATCCTTTTGAAACTTCAACGGATGTTTTATATCATCAAGGGCCAGAACCCCATAGAGAGTGAAGAAAATTTGTCCAACTTATTGTTGAAAAGGAGCCATTTGAAGTTTAAAGTTTACGTTTCTTCTTGTTTATGCGATGAATTTTCCATTTTGGGTCTGTTTGTTTAAAACTTACTGAGATTGTTCATACTATCAAGGGCTCGAGCCCTATTAGAGACCAGCCAGTAGAGCGATTAAGGCCCTCATGGGCCTCTTGTTATTCTTTTTCCGACAAGTATTTTTCAAAAATGTATAACTATACTAAAGGCTGAAATGACTGTTCTGCATTAAATTATGTGTACTGCACAGACTGATATGGCGTCGAACATTTCGCGTGTTTAATAGAGACTTCACATAGCATGCCTAATATGGTTATGCAATAGAATTTGCAACAAAAAAAACAGCAAAAGAAAAAATTATAGCAACTTTGTCCGCTAGTAGTATTTCACAATTGTATTATACTATATTTTCTTAGAGTTATATCACTGTATAATATTAACCACCATGTACAAGAACTGCAAATTGTGTTTTACTGCTTATGAACCTGATATTTATTTAGATACGTTTTCGTTACGTATTTGTAAATAAAATCGCAATGTTTTATAAAGTTACGGTAAATAAACACACATCACGTACTTGGAGGTGGCGGTGGTGGCGGTTTCGTCGGGTCATCTCCCCACCATCTTTTCATTTGTTTCTTTGTGTTCGTCGGTAGAATTGGTTCATTACCTGGGTGAACAATTCGATATGTGTTTATTTAGCCCTTCCGTGATTACCTCCCTCCCTCCCTCCCTCCCTCCCTCCCTCCCTCCCTCCCTCCCTCCCTCCCTCCCTCCCTCCCTCCCTCCCTCCCTCCCTCCCTCCCTCCCTCCCTCCCTCCCTCCCTCCCTCCCTCCCTCCCTCCCTCCCTCCCTCACTCACTCACTCACTCACTCACGCACTCACTCACTTACTCACTTATACACTCACTCACTCACACACTTACTCTTTCGCTCAATCAATCACACACTCGCGTACTAGCTCACTCACTCACTTATTTACTCACTCACTTAATCACGCGCTTGCTCACTCGCTCGCAGACACGCTTACTAAATGCCAGCCAGTGAGCAGCTTAAAAGAGTTTTTCTTACAAATTTCGAGCTCATCATCCTTATTGACATCTGCTATCCAACAACCGTCCATACACACAATATGTCGCATGGTGTCACAGCTGCTGTAGGTACATATGGTGGCATGCCCTGCCTTTAGCGGCGAGAAGTCTGTGAGGACTCCGCCCCTTTCGTCCACGCATGTTTCCAATCTTGACCTGTCCAGTATCGAGAAGTAACAGCCACGCTTTCCCTTCGATATCTGGCATGGATTTTTATATTTATACAAATAATATAGGTTAAATAATAAAACAAACAATATACATTGTGTATGTTTTCGCAACATTAATGACCCAGCTTGATTGAATGTCGTAATTTTGGCATTGATATTACATCACTTGCTTTGAACATCAAAATGGATCATCTTTTCACAATACTATCTTGAATACTAATTTAAATAGCACTCCAATTTCGTAAGATATTGTGCGGATACCAATAGTGTAATACAAGCCCCTTGACTTTTGACCTGTTGATCTCAATTTTAATCGGCGTCTTTCCACCCATGTTAACACTAATTAATTTGCATTATTATAGGTATAAACGTTCTCGAGATATTGGATAGACAATAATGTCCTGTTACAAGCCATTGTTACCTTTGACCTGTAAACTTCAAAATCCATTTTAGGGGGTCATTATTTCCTCTAAAATATTAATCATGACAATTAATATAATCATAAGTCAAAGCATTCCATAGATAACATGAAGAAACCGAGTTCCTGATACATGTCATGTGGCATAGACCTTTGAGCTTTGATCGAAAAATCTAATTGCATCTACTATTCTCACCATGAAACCACTTAACGAAAGAGCATATCATATGTTCAAGCGTTCTCAAAAAATAAACATTTCCGAAATGTAACACTGACAGCTCCAGAATGTCGGGCAGAATCCCTACAAAGGCACTGACAGTTACAAGTTTATTGAGTGGATATATAATAAATATATGAGCGTCGACACTGATCTGTAACTGACCGTCCTGAACATATACAAATTATCAATACGCATATTTAATAATAAGGTTACAAGTTATAGCTGGTTACCGTGGTAACCATACTCAATAATTATACATACACATCAAACTCATATTCATCTTTAAAACATAATGGTATGCTGTGTGGTGGTTCCAATCAACATATTAACATACAAATGGCATATTAAGATAACATATTAATTATCTTAAAACATAGGTATCCTGAAAATAACACAGTGACAATAACAATAGTGTTTATACATCTTTACTTTGACAAACTACACATATTACTTACGGAGTATAAGCTACTCTCGACCTGGTCTCTCTCAGCCTTGGGGAGGTTAGCACTGTGACTGCTTTAATATTAATATTTCAATGTGAAAGTTATGTGCAACAACCAATGTAAAAGTTATTGACAGCCAAAGAGTTTTATCAAAAAGGAAAGAAGAAAATAGAAGCGAGTTGGGCCATTAATGCCGGAAATACACAGGGACAGATACCTTTACACAAAGATGACAATACCTGTCACTAAGATGTTATAAAATATGAAAGATTCCCATTGATATTTAAGCCTTCAATCTCAAAATATAAAACCAAGCATCCTAAAACCGGAACTTCTGTGTGCCGAACTAGTCACAACCGATACACCACCTTACATACAATAAATCGGTTACACAACACTAATTGTATAGACCTGTTACAGAAACAAACTTTCGGTTGCATTCCCAGTGACGTTTGACACGGTCACCTCGGCCTTTACCTTTGACTTGTTTACTTCCAAGTCGATACAATTTAAAAAAAATACCTTCATACCCTTTTGAATTGCTATGTCAAAGCGATCTCCATTATATCTCGCGGAATCGAAAGCTCAACGATCCGAAAAACCGACCTGTCGACAAACCTACCAATAGGTGGATAATAATCTTTTAATTATGAAAGGTTGAGGGGTTTGCTTTGTTGCATCTTTGTTAGGTCTAATTTTAGTAAATACAAACACAAAAAGATCATGCTGCGCGAATATGTGGAATGCAATAAATACACTTTATTAAATATACATAATATTGTTACACACAAAATAGGATTAACAAATTGCAAAGTAATCAATATACACGAGGTGCGTATTTTAACACGAACACCATTTATGATAAAACATGAATTGACCGGTATGTTGAAGAATATGATCAACAAGGAATATTCAAGTAACACAGTAGCACGCATTTTGCATTCAATAACACAGAACACTTAAGAGTCTTATAGTTATAAGTTTTAGTTTTAGAGTCAAGAACGAAAGATGTAAACCATTGTTATAAATCTGTTATGGTTTATCGCATAGTTCGTCGTGACACAATAAACGTAAACAAAGTCCAATTATGATTTCTTTACGTTTTATTTCTGCTTCTTAACACAACACAACGTTTCCAAAATGTTTGTCAAATACAAGATACATGCGAAGCCAGCAACGGACCCAGCCCGCGACAGCAAGCAATAATGTGTCTTCAATGTTCCGCTGCTCAAGTAAGAATGTTTTATTAATATAAATATATATATATATATATATGGAGAAAGATATGAGTGAACAACCAGATACACAGACAGACAGACAAACAGACAGACATATTCCTATTGGAGACTTCGGCGTGTGCGCCTAGCTACGGTGCAGAATGAAGCAGACATACTGTGAAATCCCCATCCCCTCCAAAAAAATGGTTCATTCACAGTTATATACTCCATACTTTTACCGCAACACATCTTCCAATGTTGGAACAGTTTATACACAGAAGGGACAATAACATGAACATTTATTACAAACATGAAATCATAGTTGTATTTGGGTAGGATCGGATAAGGATTCATAAACTACACTAACACTGTTAGAGACACAGCGGAAATACGTTGGATCTAGAAGATACAGTGGAATTATGAGTATTTGTGTGTTTCAAGGGAAATAATTATATTTCACAACAACGTTATTTCCGTTTTCTGGGATCTGAACGATCGATTGTTTATATATATGGGGAAAGATATGCGTGAACAACCAGATACACAGACATACAAACAGACAGACAGACAGACATATTCCTATTTGAGACTTCGGCGTGTGCGCCTAGCTATGGTGCAGAATGTAGCAGACATACTGTGAAATCCCCATCCCCCAAAAAAGATGGTTCATTCACAGTTATATACTCCATACTTTTACCGCAACACATCTTCCAATGTTGGAACAGTTTATACACAGAAGGGACAGTTACATTAACATTTATTACAAACATGAACTCATTGTTGTATTTGGGTAGGATCCGATAAAGATTCATAAACTACCCTAATACTATGTTAGAGACACGGCGGAAATACGTTGGATCTAGAAGATACAGTGAAATTATGAGTATTTGTGTGTTTCAAGGGAGATAATTATATTTCACAACAACGTTATTTCCGTTTTCTGGGATCTATTAATAGATGCTCGTTCACAGTCGATTGTTTATATATATGGAGAAAGATATGCGTGAATACAACCAGATACACAGACATACAAACAGACAGACAGACAGACAAACAGACAGATATATTCCTATAGGAGACTTCGGCGTGTGCGCCTAGCTACGGTGCAGAATGAAGCAGACATACTGTGAAATCCCTATCCCCCAAAAAAGATGGTTCATTCACAGTTATATTCTCCATACTTTTACCGCAACACATCTTCCAATGTTGGAACAGTTTATACACAGAAGGGACAGTTACATAAACATTTATTACAAACATGAAATCATAGTTGTATTTGGGTAGGATCCGATAAGGATTCATAAACTACCCAATTTCTATGCTAGAGACAACGCGGAAATACGTTGGATCTAGAAGATACAGTGAAATTATGAGTATTTGTGTGTTTCAGTAAATCAAAATATATTAACAACGAAAGCATTGATAATTGTTACGTATTCTGGCTGTGTAAATCACATGTCTATGACGAATGCAACGGACACATAACGAATATATACGGAAATGACCGAATATTGACACATAAGGCAAGCATAATTCCTGACCGGTACTTATAACCCGAGGTTATTGATTTGTTGATTCAGTTGGTTGCCTTTTTGAGATTGTATGAAATTTGATACACATTTCGATCATTATCTAAATCCAACAATGCCCCAAATGTGTGTTTTGTGTGCGTTATGTTACAGGTTGAACGTTAATTAAAGGGACTGTCCAACAGATTTTGGCATGTTTTAAAGCTTGCCATTAACTGCTCTAAATGCTTTATATTGATAAATTTCAACATTTGAACACAATTTCCAGTAAAAAATAAGAATACAATTTAAAAAAAAAGAAAAGACGTTAACCTCCAAAGGGCTCGAACCACTGACCCCTTCAGTCATGGAGTTTTGGAGTAAAATGTATCCCGACTTTACCACTCGACCATCCACGCTCACGTCAAATGCGGAGGTATTGTTTAGCTATATAAGCAATCCTCGTAGTTCCCCAAAATATCGATTCGCGTCGAACGACGCTTTTGACTGTTGGACAGTCCCTTTAACACTAACCAGTCGATTGCCAAAAGATAAGATCCTCTTGACAATATGTTATTCAATGTGGTATTGTATTTACCGCCGTATCGTGCTCACAGCAGGAATGGGCTGTAAAGGGATCGGTTTTGTTGCGCTTGTGTGCGTTTTAGGACAAATAGACGAGGTTAATTCTCTTCAAAGAAATAAAGTAAGTTTTTGTTTTAATTTTTCGAGTCTGAAAATGCAAACTGCAATAATACAATCATGATTTATTTACCGTGATGCAAGTATTAAGATGCACTCAAATTGGTTTAAAACCTTATTAGCATTAACCAACAATGGAGGCAACTCGTAATGTCACAAATTGGCAGTGAACAAAAAGTGGTACTTTATTATCTCGCTTAACATGGGTCGAAATTACGTTTACAAGCTCTTTTTTGATTGGATGAAACAGTCCGAAATCATCCAATAAATAAAGTCGAGATATTTATCTTGCGGAACATTCAATGTAATGCGGCATGCGAGCTATTTAGAAAGTAAAAATAGTAAATAAAAAAGTTTGGTATGTTTTTTTTCGCGGTCATAGACTGTGTTCCTGGCTAAAAACAATGCAATATTACTTTTGAATCATTTATGTATTAGTATTTAGCAAGAAAGAGGTAGAATATTTGTGTAAAACATAAGAAATTTGATATAAACTTGTGTCTGCAACAATTTAACGAGTGGTTACGGTAATTACCGAATGTACAGATGTATCGACAGACATATGCACAACGACAGAATAGCTTGTATATTTCAAGTTTATCAGCCTTGAAATCACCAATTTGTCAAATGAGAATCAAAATCATTAAAATATAAACCAGTAATGGTCAGTAACACCAAAATCTTTGGGCTCGACCATCGTATTATCGGCGACATATTGTTTTTCGGAAACCGACGATCGGTTATGTCCGTAACCATATGGACAATTTCAGCACTAACAAGTTTCGTTTCTAATGTTTTTCTCAAATATCCTACCACAAAATCATTGTATACCATTAAACGAATGAATAACAAGAAATAATTCCTTGATTTTGGGGAGGCACAATGCATATAAATGCTTATAAATACACCTTAAGGCTCAACATAAGTGCATAAAATATTGAAAAATAAATCATAATTCAATGTTTCGTTCCATCCGATAGTTTCATCAATTCCCATAGCTAAGTCACTCAATTATATTGGACATTATTACGAATATCTGATAAAACTTGTATTATTTATTTTAATCTTAAAACTTCCATTATATATATGTGTTTATATATATATATATATATATATTGAATCAATTGAATATATATTTTTCTATAGTTTGAAAAACATTTAGGCAAGATATTACGTATTAATGATAAAATGCAATCACTTTGAACATTGAATTATTTAAAAGTTATAACAACATTAAATTTTGTCCGATCAAATGATTCATTACGCATACAACAGATAGATAGAAAAATATGAACAAATCAAGGTTGCTAGGTTGCCCCCATAGAATAGTCATGTTAGTATGGAAAGACTTTATATAAATTTTTTAGCCTTTGGGTTTTGTAAAGACATGAAATATTTGCTGAAATGTATCAAATTAAAGAATTATTTTTCATTGAGTAAAAGAAAGGCAACATATAACCCTTAAGTGGCTGAGAAGAACTTGTGGCTGAATACAAATAAAAAGAGGCTATATGCTTGTTGAAAAAAATGTAAACATCATTATATATGAATTTTCTGATCAAAAGTGGCATTTTTAGTGAATAGTGGAAATACATTTTCAAGAATAAACAATTTTATTATAAATGTTTTGGTGGAGTGCATCATAGTTTTATCATTATTATAGTACCAGTTTTGGTCTAAAAATCAAATTACATTTTTCAAAGTTCATTACCCCTGTTGCAAAAAAATCATGAGAAATAGAATTTTCAGAGTAACCTATTAAAAGAAAATACACAATGCTACTCATGGTACCAGTTTGTTGTCAGAAAATTAATAACATTATTTTAAATGCGTAACCCCTTGTTGCCAAAAAATTCAAAAAAAATAAATAATAATTTTCAAAGAAATTCTTTAAAACAAAAAGAAAATGCCTTCTTAAACCTAAAATATTATTCCTGCAAGCATTTAACATCAATTATTTATCTTTGAAAAAATCATTGGTTTATGCTAACCTTATGTTCCGTGTTGTGCAAAGCATCGACACCATGATTTAACAATTATTATATGATGTTGTGACGTATGTATTGGCATTTGTGCATTATATAAGTAAACAAGACTAGCGGTTGGCAATACAAAAACTAATAGGACCATAATAGTCGAGTTTTAGTGTTTTTTCTTATATATTTTATATCTTAAATTATGTAAAAGTATAACGATTGTTAACTTATATTTTCTATTATAATGTATTATAATATATATTGAACCCATATACTTGTTTCATTCCTAAACTATGTCAACGATTAAAGAGCAATAAAGGTACAGGTTTATAGTTGGCACATTGTCAAAAATAACACATTTTTTTAGATTCAAAACAGAATCAAAGTGTTACATAAATATAAGCAAAATGACACTACTGATTAAGACGAATACTAAAAACATGAGTTTGTTTATTAATAAACGTAAAACAAAGTCGGAAAATATAACAATTAAGAGTTGTTAATCGAAAATTTGAAAACGTGTAATACTGACATTGCGTTTAAACTAGCTTTTAAAAACAAACGTCTGAGGGGTGAAGTTGAAGATCGTCATGCAAACTCGTTTCGGTATTTTATCGTTTTTTTGTAATTCTACAATAATTACAATAAAAAAAAATAATTTACTGAATTCATCCAAAAATAATTTGTACTTAAGTACATACAGCTTTTAACAAATCTCTTAAAATCCGAGGGGTGTGATCAAGCGTTTATTAACGTTTCGCTAGTTTCAAAACAAACGTGCTAGATATTGAATAATTGCCAAATATTCAGAGTTACTCACAGCTATGTTGCACAGTTTGGTTGCGTTTTATTGTATATCACAATCGTTTAGCGCATTCCCAACAGTGAATTGTACATATGCTATTCCCAATGGCGACACTTTAACCAGACACAGATCTTATACTATTAAAAGTTATTATTTAAAAAAATATTTTATATAAAAAACAAATCACTTCGACGTGTGAATATGTTCAGTAGTGATTATGATACAACAAAATTTTAAAGCTATATGGATTTAACTGACTGCACATGATGAGCTAAATCATATTTTGAAAATATCTGTCTAATGTAACAAAATCGAAACAACAAACCGTAACCAGTGACATTGAAATTTACACGCCGGACAGCCTCAAACTTTATTTTTCTTCGATCCATGTTCAATTGATTGCTCTCTGGTTGGTCAAAACTATTTCACACGGACCCTTAATGGGTGTTTAAATGTAAACTATCAACAAGAAAATGAAACTACTTTGAGGTGAAGGCGAGAAAAGCAAAACTAAGTAAAGCTAAATAAAGCGAACAAAATGAAACAATACGATGCGATTGGATACGATACAGCGCAAAACGAAAAGATAATATACGATATTGTACGATATAATAAGATACAATACGGTTCAATAAGATACGATTCGATATGATATGATACACACAACACCTATTGCGTGACGTTAAAGTCGTAGTCACGGACGTTAATCACTTGCGACGTGGCGCTCAGGCTCTTATGTTTTGAAATTCCATTGATTATTTTACATTGTGATTAGATTTCATATGTTTTACAAGCATAGTAGTAGTGCTAGTAGTAGTAGTGCTAGTAGTAGTAGTAGTAGCAGTAGCAGTAGCAGTAGTAATAGTAGTAGTAAAAGTAGAAGTGGAAGTAGCAGTAGTAGTAGTAGTAGTAGTAGTAGTAGTAGTAGTAGTAGTAGTAGAAGTAGCACTGCAAGTAGCAATAGAAGTAGCAGTAGTAGCAGTAGTAGAAGTAGCAGTAGCAGTAAAAGCGGCAGTAGCAGTAGCAGCAGCAGAAGTAGTAGTAGTTGTAGTAGTAGTAGTAGTAGTAGTAGTAGAAGTAGTTGTAGTAGTAGCTATCTCTATTATTAAATTCATTACTGTTATAATTATTGAAAACTATTTATTTGGCGAAAATTTAAAACTTTATTTTTTCACAGCAGCAGCAAACATTTCCCGCATTCGTTCCACAAGAAAAATGCCTTGTATCCAACCTAACCAAAAGCACAGGCGGCAATATCAGCTATTGCATTAACAGTGATGGCGCTACTGTTCCTGGTCGCCACTGGTGCATCGTGACCATCAAAACCGAGAGCGAAAATACTTTACACCTATCGTACAGATGTGAAGGTGGAGTGTGGCTGAGAGAGTTTGGCACAAGCTCTGGTCTAGCAACTAGTATGTTGTAGAATTTTCAAGTTGAACATTTTACATTTTTTTTTACATTGTTTTATTACTCTATGTTTTTTCAACTCTTATTAAGAAAACGTATTCGATGTTACCCTTTTAGTTTTGCTGTTCAAATGAGTATTTGCGTTCGAAGTACGAAACATTGCGATCCTGTTAAAAAAAATATTTGACGTGTTTTTTATCTGATAATAGATCGCAAGAGTTAGTTTCCCATACGTTTTACATCTGTAATTAACATTCTTACATTCAATAATCACAAGAGTTACGGGGCGAGAAAAAGGGAAACTTCATCTTTAGTATCGTGTTACCTGACTGAAAATGAGCCTCCGCCGATACACCTGAACGATCTGAGCAAAGTGGGGATGCTACACTATTCATCTTGTCTGTCAATATATAGTAACATTTAAAAAATATATTTTTAATATTTCTTAGGCATCAATTCTAATAGCATGTCTTTGCTACTCTTCTTTTTACATTAAAAACATCAAATTCATGTTTGCAATACCAGACGAGACGTTTTGAATAGTCTACATACTATATACACATTATATTATAAGACTACAGCCTTGCACTCTGCTCGCCAATGTCATATACGCCCACACCGGAAAAAGTCCCGGGCCGTCTAATCATCGAAGCTGCCGTTGACTGATTCGATGCCGTTGCAACATTGCCATCGCCTTTGACCGGAAGAACGTATGGAGTGAAACGTCGTGCGCGGTTCCTCTGCTCTTAGCTCAACTTCCGATCTGCCTTCTGCTGGGCTCTGTAGATTTTCTTTTCGTCATCGGAGTCCTCTGCTAATGGGTGTGCTTCGTACTCATGCACTACTCTCCATCCGCTGTCTGGTGAGTCTGCCAATCTTATGAGCTTCTGTCTATGCAATAGAATGTCCGTACATTCTGCAATTTTCTTATTCGCGTTTACCACAGACTCGGTGGGCTGAAACCTGACGGAATCTTGCAAAACTCCTTCTGCCTCTCTTAATATGTTTAAAACTTGATTGTTGATCTTGTACTGTTCCTCATTACCCTTCCTACGAAACGTGTAATTCTCGTTCCTGGACAAATTTTCTTGAAACGAATTCAACTGAGATAGCGACAACTGTTGATTTTCGCTCATTCGTCTTTCTAAGCTCTCACATTTCCTTGAAATAATGTCTTTCAAATGAGCAAGAATGTCATTTTCTTGACTCGCCATGGCTGCACGACCACGTGTAAAAACAACTTTGTATTAAGCGAAGCAAATAAAACCGGTCCGTGCTGTCTGAAGAAGCCTGGTAGAATGAACTCTACACAACACAATCGTATGTTTGAGATCCTCGTGCAAGACTGACCAATCTTTTTATTACTGTAAAACAGTCATGTTTCGCCTAAGACAAATATTTCACGCTATACTATCGAAACGCGTGAAGTAAAAATTATAAATACGCAAACTTTCCCTGACACTTGGAGTAAATGTATAATTGTGCCAATAATCAACAGATAAGATCCAATTATAAAAGGAGATTTTCATGTTTTGTTCCAAATCTTCTCTTGTATAATATCTAAAATAATAAATACGTGACAATCTTAAATAAATATAATTGAAGAATTACAAAGAGGTCTTCGAGCGGGGTTTTCTGTAACTGAAATCCTATTCTATTTATGAAGTATGATTACGTTTTGAAACGAACTTGCCGTTTGTTTTCTTCTACGTGCTTAAGATTTTTCCACTGTGTCATCCATAGAAAATTGTTTAAAAATCTTGTAAAAAGGGAAACACATTGTAACAATATTCGTTGGCGTACAATAAGATAATTTATGGTTACAAGGCGATTTTGGAAAATAACCATTAAGCCTATGTATTAACAAATGCTCAATAAATGCATCAATGCATACTGGTGACAATTACTACAAATGACAGTTTATAAATATCCGACAACCTGTTATAAAATTATAAAATCACTAAAACTATTGGAAAGTCATTAATGGGCGACATACAGTAAAAACCTCCTATTTTTAGCGTGGATTAATATAGTGTTGGCTAAATTCGGCTACATCGCAAGCTTGTTCTGATGTCTTGGTATATATTTTGTATGTTGAGTTAAGTTGAAATTAGGCAAAATCGCCCATACCAAAAACGAAAGAAGCACGAATATTCAACCGTCCTAAGTTGCGAGAAGTGTATGCTTACTTCTTCTGAAAAACATGTCCATATACGGACTGACTTACAGACAGGCAGCCACAAGAACGACCAGACGTACGGAAGAACTGGCGGACATACACAAAGACAGACGAACAGACAAATATACATCCGTATTGATTCTAGTGGCATATTGTATATAAGCAAATTGTTTATAACATTCCCGAGCTTATCACAACAAGCATTTATAAACCTGACTTAATACACTTCACTTGTAAATGTTCCTCTAATTTAAGTTTTTTTTACACTAAACTAGAAATCAAGATTATCATTTTATTACGGTTTTAACAAGCTTACTTTTTCTGTTTGCATACATGTAGAAATTGTGTATGTGATTAATGATCTTCTCAATGTGAGGTGCTGATTGCATGTAAACCTTTAAACATCACATGCTGTGCATTTGCCGTTTCAAAGCAATGACCCCAACTGTTGTCTCTTCTGATAATGTTTCGAGGCTGTCATTTTTCCTGCACTAGTATATAATGGCTGTTAAAGCTAACCTATATTTTAGACTGGTGTCGGTTTAGAATGAAGGGCAGCAACAGAACGATGGTGAAGCTGCATTACGATATGGTGATAGACGTCGAGACATACGAAGATGTTTTTGGGTAACCTATCGACTTTCGTAGTAGAATTTTTATGCCCCCTTCGAAGAAGAGGGGGTATATTGTTTGGCACATGTCGGTCCGTATGTCCGTCCGTATGTCCGTATGTCCGTCCACTAGATGGTTTCCGGATGATAACTCAAGAACGCTTAGGCCTAGGATCATAAAACTTTATAGGTACATTGATCATGACTCGCAGATGATTCCTATTGATGTTGAGGTCACTAGGTCAAGGTCAAGGTCACGGTGACCCGAAATAGTAAAATGGTTTCCTGATGATAACTCAAGAACGCTTAGACCTAGGACCATGAAACTTCATAGGTACATTGATCATGACTCGCAGATGACCCCTATTTATTTTCAGGTCACTAGGTCAAAGGTCAAGGTCACGGTGACCCGAAATAGTAAAATGGTTTCCGGATGATAACTCAAGAATGCTTATGCCTAGGATCATGAAACTTCATAGGTACATTGATCATAACTCGCAGATGACTCCTATTGATTTTCAGATCACTATGTCAAAGGTCAAGGTCACTGTGACCCGAAATAGTAAAATGGTTTCCGGATGATAATTCAAGAACGCTTAAGCCTAGGATCATGAAACTGCATAGGTACATTGATCATGACTCGCAGATGACCCCTATCGACTTTCAGGTCACTAGGTCATAGGTCAAGGTCACGGTGACTTGACACAGTAAAATGGTTTCCGGATGATAACTCAAGAAAGCTTACGCCTAGGATCATGAAACTTCATAGGTACATTGATCATGACTCGCAGATGACCCCTATTGATTTTCAGGTCACTAGGTCAAAGGTCAAGGTCACAATGTCAAAAAACGTACTCACATAATGGCTGCCACTACAACTGACAGCCCATATGGGGAGCATGCATGTTTTACAAACCGCCCTTGTTTTTATTTATTATTGTGGGTCGTTTTAACCATTTTTTAAAGGAATATAGCACGAGAGTCTTTCGTGCATGATTTATAGTGATAGACGAGAAAATTTACGAAGATTCATTTAGGTAAGTCATCAAATGTTGCATCGTTAAAGTAAAAAGTTTTTTAATGGTTTTGTCTCGTTTTACCAATATATAGAAAGGAATATTCATTTAATGACGAGAGTGTTTCCTGCGAGATGCATAGCGTTGTTGATCAGGATGCAAATCGTGGAAGAAGAGCCGCAACGGAAAGCGAGGAGTGGCGCTGGCCCCTCGAAATACCGTACCTGATAGTGAAAGACGAGAAAGACGAGAAAGACGAAAAATTCGGTATAATCGTCTTAGATGACATCGACTGTCTTATATAAAGGATTGGTTCAAACGTTTTAATGTACACATATTGTAATACGTAGTTTTATCACATGCTATACCCTGTTTCCCATGTAATACAACCATTACATTTTTTTTTATTACACATGTGTAACATTTTAAGCGTTTTCATTGCCTTACTTTTCGTTTATTTGACCAATCGCATTTTGTTTTTTTTTGCTGAAATAACGTTGCAACGTCAAATGACGTCACGAAATGTAAACACCATTCGGGATTTATCATTATTTGTGTGTAAATATTTATTTATTTTGCGCATTAAAAAGCATGTGATAAAAAGATCTGACACTCGTTGTCATATCATACCATATTAAACTCGTCCAAGAAATTCATTAGTAAGCTCGCCAAAGGCTCGCTTACTAACACAATTCCTGAAGTCGTTTAATAAAATATGGTATGATATGACAACTCGTGCCTGATCCTACATTTATTGCTTATACCACCATTAAGATTTTTAGCAAATAAAAATATTAGGTTATGTTTAATTGTATTTAGCAAATAGTATGGTCTTGAGCTACCACGTTGCCAAACGCACTCGGGTTCTAGTCCTAAAAGCGTTTAATTTAAAGATGAAGGCACCAATTCAAATGGATTTCTTGAAATTATATCACACGACATGAAATTTTTTTAATGTGATGTATTGTTTGTACAAAATCAATGTATATATCCAACATGAATTTCAGAATATTTTCAGACATAGACATTGACATTCTTGAGGCTTATTGAAATAACATTATTGATTGACTTGAGTGTTTTGATTGCAGATGCCCATGTAAATCTAACCATTATGAAAGCTATGGAACATTGGAGCAGATACACGTGCTTGCACTTCGTAGAAAGGACACAGCAGCAATACGATCATATCATATTCAGTCTTGCTAATGGGTTGGCAGTTATAAATATTTCTCATATAATTTATTAAATAAATACTTATATTACTGATATTGTTTTGAGGTTAGAATTTGGTTTACATTTACGTTTTATTTCTTCCAACAATTATGATTTAGTTTTAATTTTTAAGTTATCATTTTGCCAGTATGCTTTTGAAAAAACACACATAGATAAACACGAATAAAGAACATACATTATTGTTTGACCAACATGTAAAAAGAAAAGTAAAACATCAACTGCCGATGGTTTGCAATCAAAATGGAATGCTTTGCGTTTATTTCTGGGAAAACTGATCTAAATACATGCTTAAAGTGTCGTCCCAGCTTACCCTGTGCACTCTCACAGGGACGACACTTTCGGTTACGAATTGTTTGGTTTTTAGGAACTCTTTTCTAAACAAAAATCCAGTTTAGGCGGAAAGTGTGCTCACTGATTAGGCTCCGCCGAGTAAATTTAATCAGGTTTTCCCAGAAGGAGGCTCATTTATATCTTTAACTTTCTTTTTCTAGAATGGGTTGCCAATCACATGTTGGGAGGATAAAAGGGCCCCAATACATCTATCTGGATCCGGAAAAAAATTGTACGACGGTAAATATCGATTACATATGCGACGGTAAATATCGATTACATGTGCGTCCGAATGGACAGATACTCCCAATATTTATTTATGCATAATGATAGATCTGCATATGAAAATATACTACTTAAACATTGCATTTCCTCATTACTTGTTCTAGCTATCATGTTCTTAACTGATCTCAATATCGAAAATAAACGTCAAACGGCTATGAACACGGTTGATGTAAGATTTTCCTATATTTTATATGTATGTTGATTGTGTCGTACGTTCTTTAGTCTGTTGTGAGTGACCCATATACATGTATACATGTATTGGTAAATAATGTTGCACATGCAGTTGTCCTTTTTACCGCGACATTGACACATGCCTTGCCTTGATCACAAAACTGTCTTAATTCTGTTGTCCATCTATATAAGGACATTGGCATCATGTATGTCAATTATGAGATACACGCCAATACTTTCACAACGTTTTTGCTATGCGAAACGAAAACGGCAGTTTAAATTGCTGCAACTCATCATTCTCTGAGACATTTATTAGTAAACGGACTCAAGCATTGCCTCATGGATGAGCTAACATTTCACATTGCAGTTGCCGATCATTTTACACGAGATTGGGCACGCAATTGGCCTTAACCATGAGCACACGAGGCCAGACCGGGACAATTACGTCACTGTACACTACGAAAACATTAAAGAGGAATTCCACCCCAACTTTGACAAAGTCAACAACACGGACCAATATCTAGATTTTAACAAGCCGTATGACTATCACAGCATAATGCATTACGGCAAAAATGTAAGCATAAAGATTGAAATTCACGAGGTTCTACTCGTTTGTTTTACGTATCCAAGTGCGAACAAACTAAAGAGCTCATCCTGTCAGTCCGTATTTGTTGTCGGTCGTAGTATTCAAAAATTACTGACAGAACCTCTTCTCTGAAACCTTTAATAAAGAACAACTTGAATGACCCTTTAACAAATATCTTCGCATATTTTGAATAGCAATTGAATATTTTAAATAGTCTTACCTTGAATCGATTTGAAATATTTTATCAACAATGAAAATTGGATAAATAACTTACACGTGTTGTAACCTTAACGAGAAGAAATATGCTGTGGATGATTCTGTATTTTGTTGAAGTTCAAGAACAAACATAAACATATTATCAGGTTGTTTAATTGTGTTGGCATTTACGGAAGCTTATTTTTTGAACATATTTATAGCACACATATTATTTTCAGTTTTTTGCCAACCCAAGAAATGCTACTTCGTTGGAACCGACAGACAAAGATTATTTGAATATCATTGGAGAAGCGAAATTCCTCAGCTTCCATGATGTACAAATTGTGAACGCCATGCATAGGTGTAAAGGTTAGCTTGTTTAAACACGGAAATAAGCTCCTAGTATTTGAAAGGAAGTCATGTTTTTCACCACCGAATAGTTTTCGTTTTAATCTCTTACAAATTTCAACTGCTTGGTAATGCATGTAATCCTTGTTTAAAACAAAACTGTTTGAGTATAAAACCTAAAACAACTACATTTGATAATACAGATTGCATGTTGCACATTAATTATAATTATTGTAAAAATGAATAAGCAAAACTGCACTTTATTAGTTCATGTATTTCTTATTACAATAATCCGTATTAATAATTGTAATAACCGTGTTGAATTGCCCACCGGAACTTCGACAAGTGATATGGACTTTTCGTACCTTCTGTACATACCTTCTGTTGTAGAGAGATGTGCTATAGAAGAATGCCCGCAGGGTGCATTTGTGGGGAAAAACTGCGAATGCTTCTGCCAGGGACCCCCAAAAGATCCGGTTCAACGGTGCACCCGAAACCCGAAAAGTATAGACTTGACGGTTGAAAACATATAAATGATTTCAAACAAATCGCAATAGCATACCTTTTTTCACAATTTTATAGGTTTTCGAAGACTGTGTGTTACTCTTAAAGATCTTTAACCCTTTTGCGCTCCCATCGGAACATAACTATCGAATTTATATGTTAATAGTGGATGACACAAAGCATTTATCTGTTCGCCTATTTTGGTCTAGCTTTACTAGATTTGATAGTGTGTTTAGTTCAAGTAAAAGTATGCGTGTTATCTGCGCAATAGGTATGTGATGTTGACATTAACCCCTCAATTCAAATATCGAGCAAGTGCAAACCAACAATATTGCACACTTCACATCCCTATTTGAAAACCCTTTCTACACATAGCTATAAAGTGAGTGTTAAGTCGATATTTTCTTCAGAAAGTATTCATATAAAAAGCCATTGTAGACTAAATATTGTTTCTCGCATACACGCATTTGGGTTATGACCTTTTAACAATTTTATATTAGTGGATACACGTGTTTAAATCTCACAAATGGTACTTTTGTAGCCTTTCAACACATTGACACGTGTCACAGTGTTCACATTTGATATTTGGTTTCTTATATATATCATTAGTGTTCTGTAAAGCCCCGCCTATTGACCCGGACACCTGCTTTGTGAAAACACTCGGAGACTTTGTACTGGAGGATCTGTCTGGCTACCAGTACCCAGACGGAACAATTCTAATAGTGGTGAACCCCCGGTGCTCCAAACAAGGGACCGGAAACTATACCTGTCAAGACGGCAAATGGGTGTTCAATGTCACCTGCAAACCAGGTAATAGCTGATAAGGTAAGAGTATCATCCGAACGAATACTGCATAGATTACTAACAAAATAAACAAGCAAATTCGTTGAATTTATATCCCCCTCCAATATACTTCGGGACACAAATATTTCTGGAAGAATGGACAACGCCAACGTGCACGGACGGACGAAAGGACGGAAATACGGAAGGACGAAAGGACGGAAGGACGGACGGAAGGACAGACAACGTCAAAACAATATCCCTCCGCCTATGGCGGGGGATAATTAGCCGAAAATGCCGTTTAATGCATGTACGTAAAGTGTCATCCCAGATTAGTTTTTGCAGTCCACACCAGCTCATCCGGGCAAACAATGTCTGCTTTAACTGGAATTTCGCTATGATGGTACTTTATTGAAAGGAAAAATAACATAAAGCGGAAAGTGTCGTCCCTTATTAGCCTGTGCGGCTCATTTGATAGTAATTGCTTGGATAAATGTGTGAATGAATTGTCATATATATTTATGAAAATAACAGGTTGTCATTCAAACTTATCTATCTTTATTAGGTGCATGATAGATGATGTAAGACAAATACATTCCTATAGATGACGATGGCCGATTGGGATCGACATTTGTCGATATATAAAGCATATTTATCATTAGAAAATAATCCATACCGGAAAGGTTAAGCGTACTGATTGCAGTACCAGGCACTGCCTCAGTGTCTATGCATATAAATAATCACAATTTCTGTTTTATCTAGATCGGTGTGTGTACAATACGAACCGATATAAATTCGAACCGAATATTACAGCGCATGGATATGGCCCAACCGCGGAATACGTCAACACGGGCACACATGTAAGCGTTACGCCTGTGTTCGAGTTTTCCCGAAATTCCATTGAGTCACTATGACTTAGTGCCTACACATTTAAGAGTCAAAACAGGGTTGGCTGAGTACCAATATTTGGATCCAAGCATAGACATGTTTGATGTGGGTTTAGTAATTTAAACAACCCTTTACTCAATTCAAATAATTATAATTCATTTCATAAAATATATGTTATTGTCATTTTGACAATAGATGTAATCACTTTATGTTTATTGTGTTAAACACTCAAACACAATGACAAGCTCAAGTTAACCAAATAATAGCAAGGTGATAAAATGACATCACTGACATGTACCCATTTCTATTTCTGTTTCCTATTTGAAGCAATGTCGTGTTGTTATATAAATCTTGCTCTATATGAGATATCATGTCTGTCTCATATATACAATTGAGTTCGATTGCTATAACTTCTACAAGTATGTAGTGTTTTTTTCAATAAATTGAGCGCCCAAGCATTTATTTGAAACTGAACTTTATACATATTTGTATGTTAGTACCATAACGATGAGTATTATTTATTTGCAATATAATCTGCTTAACAGACAAAACATTATTCAACACATATACTTTTTGGTATCATTTAAGTGTAAAAACCGAATATGAGTATGCACACAGTTAACATCTTAGGCGCGTCCTTTATGTTAACAGAGTAAATGAGTATGCACACAGTTAACATCTTAGGCGCGTCCTTATGTTAACAGAGTAAATGAGTATGAACACAGTTAGCATTTTAGGCGCGTCCTTTATGTTAACAAAATAAATAAGTATGAACACAGTTAACATTTTAGGCGCGTCCTTTATGTTAACAGAGTAAATGAGTATGAACACAGTTAACATCTTAGGCGCGTCTTTTATGTTAACAGAGTAAATGAGTATGCACACAGTTAACATCTTAGGCGCGTCCTTCATGTTAACAAAATAAATGAGTATGAACACAGTTAACATTTTAGGCGCGTCTTTTATGTTAACAGAGTAAATGAGTATGAACACAGTAAACATCTTAGGCGCGTCCTTTATGTTAACAGAGTAAATGAGTATCATTCTTAGCCTCGTTCTGTGAAAACTGGGCAAAAATAATGTGCGTAAAATGTCATCAAATGTAAGCCTCTGCAGTCCGCACCGGCTAATAAGGAACGAAACTTTTCGCTTGTAAGGTAGTTTTCGTTCAAAGAAAGATATTCTCTTTGAAACGAAAATCAAGTCTAGACGGAAAGTTCCCCCCCCTCATTAGTATATGCGAACTGCGCAGGCTTATCTGGGATAGCACTTTATGAATATAAATTACGACCAGTGTTACCGGAACGTGACTAATGCTGATGTTTTGGTAAGCGATAGTTTAACACTTCCCAAATTGTTGAAGATATTGGAGGTGAAGTTGGAGAGATTTTTGTTGTTAAAGAAAACGTGCGCATTTTGAGAGCCCGCGTTCTACCATTCTATGTGTAATATAAATTTTACGTCACAATTGAAATGCAGACAAATGATACACATCAAGAACGATTTTATTGATCTTGCGTTAAGACCTTTTTATAAGGTAAACGGAGATCAAATGTTTATTGTTCTTTTTACTTTCGTTTCCAAGGTGCACGTAAAGTGCAGTGTACAAAAAGGGACCCAAGGTATTGATTCTGAATGCAGAGATTCCGTTTGGGTTCCAGAATTGCCGGATTGCGATTCAGGTAAGCAAATGCAGTTATTCTGATCTAACTAAAAATATTTCAGAAAACATTAAGGACTATCATCAATGTTTTATTAATAATCTTTCCGCTTCTAATCTACTATCGGTTGTAGATTGTGATATTGCAAATACCATAAAAAGTTTTCAGCGGTAGATTATACCTATTAGAACAACACTGTTTGCAGTGGTGGATTGAAACATATTTAATTCCAAAAAAGGATGCCCCTTACAAATTGAATTTAAAGTGAAATCATCATTAGATTAGATTGAACGTTCAAGGAGGTACTAAAGAGTAGTAAATCATAGTAGTTATCTATGCCAAACCTTTCTACAGAAGACGATTGAATAAAACATTACAAAACATAAAAACATATTACATTTCTGTTTATTTTATTTTTGTGGTAGATAAAATATCTACCACGATAGGTCATTTCGTTCCATGAATAATGTATACTTGTTTATTAAGACTGTGGTCATTTTAAAGAGTCCGAACACAACTGATGCATTGAAATAACAATGTGTCACTTAATGTACATGCTGGGGTTGTGGACTCTTATACTGGCACCGGTACTTATGATTGAAAATCTGATGCTTGTAAAAATGTTATAATACAGAGTGTTTGCTTCCTTACACATTTAATGTAAAATTTGGGTTGTTTATGATGTGTTAAAATGATATATTTCTTTTTATAATGGCAATTATTCGGTGATTTATTTGCAAACTCATTTATCATTAGAAATAATACAGGATTGAAAAGACATGAGTACTATTCTTGGGATCCAGCCCTGCCGAATTGCGATGCAAGTAAACATATTAACCATGCTGATCGAACGAAACCTTACTCATTAAAACACAACTTGTAAACCAATACATGCATTATCAATAATTGTTGTTTCATATATCAACGTTATTATTGAATGTTAATCGATCATGATAAAGTACAGTTATAACCTCCCAAGTCTTAACTTGTTTCCAGAGGTTCATTGTAAGATTGAGAACTTTGATGTTCGCAACGTGGAGGTATTGTTCAACGCCGTGTTGAAATTTAATAGTGATGTTGTCCCAGATGGCAGTTCAGACACAATAAAGCGAATAAACCACTTTGAGATGATACTGAAGATTAAATTGTCAAGACTTTACGTCGCTTTAGCTCATCTAAGCATGACGTACGCAAAGATAGATATTATACTCACTCTATTTCCGTCATCGAGCGTTCTGCCGTGTTAAGAATTTTTCGTCATTAGTACGCTCGTCAGCACTTTATAAGCCTTTTTTTATTCAGTCTTCATAAAACTTGATCTGCATTTTTATATTTACAATTGAAACGGCAAGTTCGGATTTTGGTCACGTTGGTACAAATACACAATACTACTTCACCGGGTAAAAATATTAGAAAGCCCTTGTTACCACTCCTTTGGCCACGTTTTCGACTCATTCTTCAGACTCCTATTCTTGCAATGTAGGTAGCCCTCGATGCAAAACTTTTAAGTAAATAAATCCCAGACTGCTGTTAATGAAAACCATACTTTAATATAATTTATAAGCCAATGAATCGCATCATAATGTGTGTACCCTGTAAGCATTAAATCTTCAATATCCAAGTATCCTTTCAAATAAGTATTAACACTTCAACATCCTGTTATCATTTCTGTTTCGTATTTAAATTTTATGTCAAAGTTACATTGATTCGAAGTAAATACTATGGGTTTGTGTTATTATATTCCTTTGTTTATTTATTTATATTTTGGGCCTTTTTTGACAGTACTAACATCAACACGAACCTGTTTTCAAGACTGCCACTTACTTATAAGTTATAAGTAATTTACAACATGAGAATCGCCCAGATTTGTGTCTATTTAAAGCACGTGTCTAAAACGTATTCTTTATAAATGTCACAATTCATTAAACTTTTGTTTTCCTCATGATTAAAACACGAACATTTGGCCAACAAAATTTATTTATCGTACAATTTTTAGGACTACTTACCTGTGCCTTTTGCGGGGCCTTTCGTTTATTTTGTAGAAATTCTTGCTTTCGCTCTGCCAAGTGCTGAATTTAATCTACATATTTAACACTATTGTCATTGTTAGTTTCAACATTAGAAAACCAGCGATCTTATTCTTATTCAGATTCGAACTCGCAAAAAAAGGAATATGGTACGTTCATCAAATTTGTTGAGGTTATATGGCACACATATGTGGAAGCTAATAAAGCACAGTGCTAACAAGTTGCAAGTAACACATCTATAACACAATTTACAAAAACCGTGTTTGTTGGATATTTTTAGCCGAAAACAAATAATTCCCGCGGAATTTTTCGACTGCCCGTATAAACTCGTATGCGTCCCACTAACGGTATTTAAGTTTCGTATTTGATACTTACCCGCGTCTTAATACTTCTCTTTTTGACCCTTGACAGATTTAACGAAACTTCAAAAGAGGGATCTTTGGATGACCATATTTCAAACTTTTTTAACACTGTTTGGTCCATGTCTATATTGGTCATCGTAGATAAAAATAATATACTCAAAAATAAAAACTAAAGAAATCTTCTACTCTTAATACTCGATAGTAATTGTCTTAAGGTATTTGGTAACATGGTCTAGTGGTACTCTTCTACGTTTGTTCAAAGAATGTTCATGTGGTAAAATCTGGTCACTCAAAAGGGGCCGTAAGATTTTAGCAGATTTATAGAGAAAATCATTATAAACATATTTTTTCTATTACCCAACCACAAGGGTTAGTGGTTTGATATTCGGCGCAATATTGTATGGTGGATGTCTACACAGTTTGCTCAAATATTGCCCTAGGGTCAAAATTAGCCCAACCCTGGAAATTAGTTGTTTTCCTCACAAGTCTTGTATTCATTTGCTTCTTAATATTAAATCACGTAAACTTGTTTTATTAGTAGCAGAGCCCCATTAATATTTTTATTTAGTACTGCCCTTGGAATTTGTTCACGTCATTATGTCATTATGGATTTTTGTGACGTCATACGACCGACTTTCCCAGTTGTAATCTACATGCATAGGTCATTGGGTTTATAATGTTCCATTTTATTTATATTTTCTCTCTGATAGGCGTTTCTTGTTTGATTTAATTATTTTTAATTTGTTTAGCAGTCACATAAACAACCAAGCTATGTAATATGGAATTTTTACACCCATTATTGCTGCTTCTTCCTGTATTTGCGCGATGATTATCTGAGATATTAACTCTATGATTCTACATTCTCAAATCTTTTCTATAAAGAAGGAATGTAGTTGACAATTGTTAATAGTTTTATTTGATCGTTCGTCAAAAAGTTGTAATTCTGTTACTCTTGTATCTTCAATGCAATTGAGTAATTAAATAGTAATTAAATTGAATGCGTTTTAATTCCCTTTTATTATTGTTTAATTTGAGTTACAATGCTATGACGTTAAATTTTATTTACACTTAAATGTATTATGAATATTGCTGGGCCAAGTGTGAGGTTGAGCGCTCTATAACCAGGTTTAAACCCCCAATGCTTTGCATTGACCGTTCCAAGGCGGTGACCCCAGCTTTATTCATATTTTGTGTTTATGTTGGTTTGTATTGTGCTGTATTGTGCTGTTTTGTACTGTTTGGGCAATCGGTCACTTGCCTTAAATAAAGGACCAACTAATTGTTTTTAATGAAAATTCAATACTGCTCCAGCAGCTGGAGTTTCACTTCTTTATATTGAGTTAATACTTAAAAATCTCTGAATTCGCAAAGCCGAAAGGTTTGGAATTTAGCATGATCAATTGTATGGTGGCCCTATACCAATTTGGTGCATAGGATGCCTGAGGTGTCCAGGCTGACCACGGTCATTCGATTTACATATACTGAAGAAGTAAACTTTAAAATAAAAACTGAAACCATTGGTGTCAGAGGTTTAAAATCGTATAGTGGTAATATAGTATTCTAAGTTTGTTCAATTCCTCAGTAATCAAAATTAGCGCCGCCCTATGGGTAACTTGTTTTCCTAATATGGAACGTCTTATAGTGGTCTTCTGATGTTCGAGTCATGTCTCTAGGGCAAAATAAGTCATTCCAATGTGTCAAATTATTTTCACAGACTTGTATATTAAATATCATTTAGCGTGAAAGGTAAAGGATGTGATATTTTATGTGTAACATTGTATAGTTGTTTTTGCGGCTGGTGTTAAACTAGTATGCCCGCATGCGTCAGCTTATTGCGAAAATGTAAGTTTTTGTCATATCATGGCCCATTCTTGGGGTTGCTTGTGTTAAAAAAAAACACTGATCTAAAAATGTCTTATGTAAGTGTCATACAGAGTGGACGCCGAAAAAAAACACGCGGTTTATTACGCAAACATAATACAATCTTCAAATTACAGTAAGATTCTACATGTTTCAGCTGAGTGACCTAAGACCTTTAGACCTCTTATTATCATTTAATACGAGGATCCATCGAAAGCTGACCCCACAATTAACACTTTTCATGTCCGTCCTTGTCTGCTTCATGGAGGACTTCACACGCAAAAGATGGGGTAACCAAACTTTTGAAAAAAGTGCCTCTTCTGCCGAAATTCATCCCCCATCCACAATTTATCTTGCATTAAAGACCCAATCACGAGAAAAATGCTTCCATATATCGGTTTATAACTTTATCTTCTTTTATGTTAATCAGAGATTTTCTCTACACAGTTCGCCATATGTGTATAGCTATTGTTAATATCGTTTTTTCCGGCATATGTCGTCGTCCTATATACAGTGCACTCAGTGTGGTGTGAATATGTTGTTTCCTTTGTGCGTAGTAAACGCTTCCTTCGTTATCGCTCTAGAAGTAACAATCCTGATGAAACTTGATCCGAATATTTATCTATTCAATATCTAGGATTTTTTTAAGATCTGGGTGACATGCATTGAAATGAGGTCACACGGTCAAATATTTATAAATAAACAATTGGTAAAATTTCTAATGCTACATTTATGACTCAATCTTGATGAACTTTGTCAGAATATTTACCTTGATAGTATCGAGGCCAAGTTCGAATCTTGGTTACGTGGATTTCAAAACTAGGTAAACACGTGACTTATTAGATAACCATAATGCCACGTTAGTAGCTTTATTTTTGACTCAATATTGATGACACTTTGTCAGTATAATGATCGTAGAAATATCTAGACTGAATATGAATCTTGGCGACAATCGTTCAAGAAGAGGCTTATTTAAAAAGTTGGTCTTTACAATATGAAGCCCATGTTTGAATTTGTGTCAGGAGGGGTAACAAAATTGATCACCAGCTCAAGTCTTCAATAATTGATGTCCACGAATTCAGAGGGACATCATGGCAGTCCCCTTGTTAAAGTGCGCGCATCCAATGCTTTTACATTCCAGTATAAAATTTAAATTGCGAATAGCTACTCAAATGTATTAAAATTACAAAATGCTGTCATACATATTTAACATTTCCATTTTACATGGTTATTCATTTTGCGCCAATTATCAACCATTCTTCTAAAATGCTGTTTGTCTAAAATCCTTACTAACGCATTTATACACGAAACGTTTATACTTGATGTAGTAGAGATTGATCATAAATTGCACCATAATAATAATTTGCATCAATCCATTTCTTTAAAACATTACTGCAATGAAATATAGCATTAATTACGGCCTATATAACTCGCGACAAACTATAGGGGCAATGAATTTACCCTGTCTGTCTGTCTTTCCGTCTGTCCGTCCGTTCGTCCGTCTGTCCGTCTGTCTGTCTGAACTCCTTCATTTTTTAACATACATTTAAACTTAATTCATTGATGTGCATTTGTACATTAACATGCTTAGTATAACTTGCTGCATATTTCGACCTGTAGGTTCAGGCACGGTGTAAAGGTTCAAACGAACAAAATAGCACGACAAATGAATCCAAGTATTATCTTGATTGTAACACAGGACACTTAAAAGGTCAAATTCCCAGACAATGTCAAGAAGGTATAATATATACGTTAAATTGTATATAAGTTATATATAAATGCATGTTATTCAATGCTTTTTTGAAAATGTTTATAAATGTTAACTTTGATAAAAAAAATTAATAAGCATAGACTGAATAAATAACAGAATACATTTTGTAAAAATGAATTGAAAATCAAATTTGTTAGTTTTTAAACATAAATGTGAGCGTAAAATGCATTATTAAATACATGATCAAAAGCACATCAAACATACAAATTCGATTTTTTCCAGCACTGTACGCAAAACCTTTTCTATAGCGGTAGATTGAATAATCAACCAACCAAATATAATGAAACCATATTACTTACCTCTTAATGTCAAATGTTGTTTTAGATGACACGATTGAGATTTTCAAACCTATATGTTATACACATTGAAAAGCTTTCCTGTCAAAACCCCTTTTCTTTTTAAAAAAGTACGACAACGACAACGTGGACTTTCTTTTCAAAGCAAAAGTTAAAATGGATGGTGATGTCGTTATTAAGGATTTGACACGTGTTGTTCATAACAAAACTAATATTTGTATTTGTTTATAAGACAATAGTTGTTATTAAGAGGCTTATCAAAACAGATTCGTACTCATCATAAAGTTCATACGTGCATTACCATTGCACAGCTCAAAAAGAATCCTTGAAGATGGCAAAACTGGCGTTTGGTTTTGATAGTAAATACATCAAAAGTGTTTGCAACAGTACATATCAATGTCATGTACCTAGTGTGTGTGCTCCTCATTTTAGCAGTAACAGCAAATAATGAAACATATTTCATTTAAATAGCATCCACAAGGATCTACAAGACATTAAAACTAGACACATTGCAGACCTGCAAAAACATGCTTAACAAATAAGTACCATATTTCAATATGCTTTTAATATATATGAGCCTTGCTCTGTGAAAAGGGGGTTTAATTTATATGAGTAAAGTGTCGTTCCAGATTAGCCTGTGCAGTCCGCACTGGCTAATCAGGGACAACAATTTCCGTATAAAATTGATTTTTACCTAGAAGAGACTTTCTGTAAACCAAAATTACCATAAAATCAGTTAGTGTCGTCCCTGATTAGCCTGTGCATAAAACTGGGACGACACTTTACGCATATGAATTAGACCCCCTTTTCACAGCGCAAGGCCTATATCATCATTTTTTTATTCAATAAAAGACATATAATGTATTCGTATATATGATCATACAAATAAAATGATACTATGTAGCATCAATAATGTTCAAACATGTTATACAAAATATGCAAACATATACTTTTTTGACCTTGTGGTTTCCTTTTGATTGAAAAAAAGTTAATATGTATTTTTTTCTTAAGTTGTTTGTGGTAGGTGTTAAAAAAAAAGAAAAACAACATAATAGTTATGAATAAGGATGAGTAGCATACTGGACTTGTTTATGAAAGTCTATTGTTTTTCCATTTTTGTTCAAATAAATAGGTGTATCATTGTTAAGGGCAATTTCTTTTATAATTTGAATCTTCAGTTTTAAATAATTGATAAAACAGTTCATTGTAGGGACTTGTTTTCTGTATTTTATGCTGAATATAAAATATTTCATTGATATAATTATTTAATTCACAGCGTTATTAACCTCTTGTATGTTGAGGGTATTTAGCTCTAAACTGATTCCTAAGAGAGATAGTTTAACATTTAATTGTTGTTTCTCTAGTAAGGTTGTCAATTGATTTTATAGATGTTGTATATGTTTACACTCCCAGAAAAGGTGTTCTATTGTTTCAATGTGTTCACTACACATATCACATAGATTTGTGTTAGATAGATTGCACTTAAAACAGATATTTATTTGTAGCTATGATTCTCTGGATGTATTTATATTGAAATTTTCTCATTATGCTATCAGTAGTCGATTTATAAGGCATGACAAATATTTGTTTCCAATTAAGTTAGTTTTCTCCAAGAAGGTTTTGCCATTAAGTTTGAGCTTTAGAGATCTCGGTAGGGTTTTTAATTTGAAGTGTATATAATATTTTGTTTGTTTTGTTTTGTTTTGCAATTATGTTTTCTGCGAATGTTTTTAGGTACATGGTGTGTTATTTGTATTGTTAACAGTTTTAATATGTATGGGTATACCTTTGATCAATGAGTAGTGCATCAGGAAATTACTTGTAGGTAGTCTGAATATATGTAGGTTATCAAAAGAATAGAAGTCGTTTATTTTGTAGTCGCACATATTGTGATCGACATATTTTATGTTTCGTTCGAACCAATTTTTTTTTTAGAAAAACGTTTTATTATTAGTAGTTATGTCTTTTTTGTTCCATAGAATGATTTTACTGTTTATTTTGGTTTCTAAATTATAAGCAACTTTACACCATGCCGATAGAACATTCGATAGAAGGATGTTTTTGGTTGAAATTTCGTCTAAGATATTGTTGTCGATATTCCTTTAAAAAGTAAGTTGTCACCATATGTTTTAAGAAATTTCTGGTAGAATAGTTTTCATTTATTCGTATTGGTATTATCTAAATATCTTTAACCCAAGTGCATTTGATTGCATTCAGGAATGAATCTATATCCGTTAGCCTGATACCTCCTTATTCTACTGATTGACTTAGTTGAGTTCGCTCAATTTAATCAGGTTTACCGTCCCATATGAAATAAAAAAAAATTCGTATTTTATATCTTAAAAAATATCAATTGGTGGGTTTGGGAGAACTATTAGTTTATAAATATATTTAGGGAGTGCAAACGTTTTCAAATTGTGTTTTTTCCGATTAGTGTAAGTTTACAATGCTGCCATGATTTTAAACATGTTTTTTTCTTTTGTAAGCTTTGTTGCTTAATGTGATGTCCAGTTGATTTTCATTTCTTTGTTAAGATGAATATTACTTTGTTTAAATTTACCTTCTCGTAGCACAGTGCATTTACTTTTGTTTAGTTAAAGACCCGATGCCATTCCAAAAAGGGTTAGCGATTATATAAGATTATCGAATGAGTCACTATTGCCATTTAAAAAATAAGTTGCATCGTCAGCAAATAGGGACTGTGTACTTTCTTCGTCGGGTTCTAGCGATAATCCTTTATATGTTTTTTTTTATTGGATATAGTGTGATAGATTCTCGATGCATATAATAAATAGCGAGGATGAAAGTGGACATCCTTGTCTTACCCCTCGTTCGATGTTAAAACTGTTTGAGAAAAAAGCCATTGTTAATAATGATACTGTTAATATCGGTGTAAAATAGTTTTACCCAATTAATTAGACTTTCACCGAAATTCATATTTGCTAAGCAAGAGAACATAAACGAATGGTCTAGTGAATCGAAAGCCTTTTCGAAGTCTGTAAAGAAAATTAGGTCAGAATTTTTTAGTTGGTTGAAATAATGTATGCATTCTTGTATCAGACGTACTTTTTCACCAATGTAACGTCCTTGAATGAAACCAGATTGTGATCTTGAAATATTGATGGTAATTTTTTTTTTTATTCTGTTTGATATACTTTCTTTTAGATGCAATTTTATAATCATTGTTCAGTAAACAAATAGGACGCCAGTTTAATAAAAAATCTTATTTACCAGGTTTTGGAATGCGTGATATTATACCTTGTTTTTGTAGCGTAGTTAAGTTTGCGTTGTTAAATGAATAGTTAAGTGAATTGATTAGATGTGTTTTAATTATATCATACAAGAGTCTTTTTATTAAATTCGATTGTTATGCCATCAGAATCTTGACTTTTGTTTTTTTTTTGCATTTTTTTAGTGCTGATCCACATTCATATTCATTAGGTAATCCATCGCACAGTAGTTTTTCCTCTTGATTTAAAACATGATGTGTATTTTTTAAAAGGGTTTTATGTTCAACATGTTTTCGTTTATAGAGAGTTTCGCAAAATAAACTTTGTTCTTCTAGTATTATTTAGTTCTGTTTGTTACATCTTCCCTATTGACTACTAATTTGTGTACAGTTTTTGTTCACTTCTATGTTTTTCGATGTTTGCGAAGTATTTTGCATTTTTGAATTGTGTTCAACATGCTGTGCAAGTGCTCGTCGTATTATTCCATTAAGATGTGTATGATCAATCCCTTCTAATACTTGTTATTTTTAAATGTTATTTGCTTTTCAATGGCTTTGGTGTCGTTTGTGCTTGTTTCATGTAATTGTTTTGTCAAGTGTTTCAATGATTTTGATGGTTTCAGTTTCAAGTTTGTTTGTTTCTTTTCGTTTCAATGATGTGTATCTAATTGTTATGTTACGTATATTTCCTGTAATAACTTCCCATAAGGTGTTTGGGTTCGGAATTTTTTATTTTGAAATGTATTGAATATTTCTTGTTTTTAAAAATTATTTGCGTTTGATATTGTTTATCTAATAAGATGTTGTTATTTTTTAAGTATCCTGGGCCTCTTTCATGTTTTATTTTGTGCAGTTTAAGTTCAACTAGAGAGTGGTCAGTCATAAATCCTGGTTTTATGCTACATTGGCCAATAATGTTGCAAAGAGACTCAGATAAAAAAAATAGTCTAATCTACAAAATATTGTTGGTTTTGTGTTTGAGTGCCAGGTGAATTTGTTTTCGTTTGGATATACTGTACGCCAGATGTCTATCATATTCTAGTTTTCAATTATGTTATTTAAAATGTTTCTATTTTTAAGATGAGTATAAAGGTTTCCCTTCTTTTTATCTAATAATGGGTTAAGAACAGTATTGAAATCACCACCGACTATAATGTTTAAATCTTAGTTATTAATTATCAAGGATTTTTTTTTCGTAGAATGTGGAATCATCTATGTTAGAGCCGAAAACGTTGATTAATGTTAATTGTGTTTCGTGTATTTTGATATCTATACTTGCTCGTCTGCCAATTATTTTTCGTTCAAGTTATCGACTGTGATCCCTATACTTTTTTTATCACAAAGGCAATGCCGTGTTTATTAGTATGTTGTCCACTGAGATAGATCTCTCCGTCCCATTCATCTTTTAAGGTATGTGCTAAAGTATGTGTCAAGTGACTTTCTTGTAATAGGCAAATCCCTTTTTTTCGTCAAACCATTTGAAGATGTTAATGCGTTTGTCTTTATTGTTTAGCCCTTTTACATTTAAAGTACATATACTAATCATTCAAAGAGGAGGAGGGTGATGTAAATCATAATTTGTGTGTGCTTGTCCAGTTGGTTTCTATTTAAAAATGTCCAGTTGCTTTCTATTATAAGACATAAGATGTCCATACATACAAACAAAAAAATAAAACACACATTATGGATACAAAAAGATGAATATTCCATAGAAATGAAGAAATAAAAAGAAATACTCACAAAAGTGAGAAAAAAGATCATAAACGACTACTGACAACTTAGACAGACAGCCTAAGCATAAATTGGCTCTATAAACACACTACATACAATGTTTAACTATATCGGTATATATATGCAGCTGGAAACATACCAAGTGTAAATACAAGAAAATGAACTAGATCATCTATAATAGTACAATATGCAGTGCATGTATAAGTTTAGTTCACATTATATTATTATATTAACAGGGATTAAATAAACAAAGAATAGCATTGGAAGGTTTTGTGAATTGTAATAACTTATTACAAGTGTGTCCTATATAAGAGAATTATTGAAAAACAATAATTGCAAAATGTAGTATAATGTAAAGATTACTATATCTTTTATTTTTAGATGTATCGTGCGTGTGAGACTTTAACTCTCGAACATGAATGCGATCCAATATAACTAAAGTTTAAGTGTTATCATGTTATGAACATTTCAGATATATATTAAGTATGAATGTTATAATATTAGGAATCTAATCAAGAAAAGAAAAAAACATTATTTGTATGGATCACAATGTGAATGAATCTTCCAACAGAAGAAACATACGGAGATACTACAAATTGTTTGATATGTTAATTACTTAAAACGTGTTTTCCGAGGCTACCCTCTTTTTCGAAAACGAAAAAAGACAGATAGGTTAGGAAAGTATAACATTTAACATCGAGAGGTATAATTAAGACTAAATTTGAAACATTTCCCTTATATTATTTTGAGTATATTATACACACTTATTTATTTCTCACATGGTGTTAAATATAATGTATATATATATATATATATATATATATATATATATATATATATATATATATATTTATATATATATATATATATATATATATATATATATATATATGCGACGTCGTCAGCAGAAATTAGTACAAACGCGGTCGACGTTATTTTAAGCTACGCGTGATTGAAGCGTGATTGAAATTAAGTTATAATTATATTATGAAAAACGTATTGAAACTTGAGATATATGCATATTTTCGAAGAATGAAATGCCCCCGAGCTCTGATCGACAATGTGCACTTATACTTTTTTATTTGGTTGGAAGTAACCGTTGCTTTGTTGAGCGATCTCTACTAAAAATGGCGTGTCGTAATTAGCCTACGCATTGACATTGTTCACCGTTTAATTGCGAGTTTCTTTGGAATAAATTGTAAATCAATCCTGACAATAATTTCTTAAATTGAAGGATCGTAGTTAAAATCAGGTAAGATATTTTAATAAACTTGACAATCATAAATTTTGGTAAACAATGGTCCTATTTAGAGAACATTGAAAATGAAACTGTTAACCCGGAAGTAAAATACTTCGATACGAAAACTTTATGGTTGGTTACAAAATGAAATGGCGCACTTATTTAAATAGTTAATATGTCACAAAAAAGTTCAGCAAGCACGATCCCATATGAAATCTCACAGGGCCAGGATGATTTTTTTTATTGAAGATTTGAATTTGGTGACAACTTGACATTAATATTTTCAAAACAGACCATCAAGCATTATAGTAATTTATACATGATAATATTACAAGCCATGTATTAGAACTATTAAAATGAAAATGTGCCCTCTTCAGATTCTGATGAAGAAATTAACTATGAGTCAAACTGTTCAGAAACAGAATTATCAGGATTCAGCGCTAAATGAGACAGATGAAGTGTCTGTCCCTATTGAGAATTCATTGTTTGATTTAAACAAGTAAAGGAACAAGAAAAGCAAAACAAATTACAAATTCTAACATGTGGCTGTTATTCATTTCATAACAAACCGTGCAGCGTTGTCATTGACTTTCAACACCCAATTTCTTTTAGACAATACTGCCATGAACTCACTCGTGATGAATTGGATTTAGTAATACAAACCCACTTGATAACGCTCAGACTTTACGAAACTCCTAAAGGCACTTAATTATTATGATTATTATTAATGATGAGTATTATTATTGCAATATTTTGTTATATTGGTATGAAGTTAAGTGAAAGATATGTATCTTTTCAATCTTGACAATTGTTTTAAAAACTTAAATATATCTTAGGTTGGACCAAACTACTTCAAGACTGCAAAAAAATGTCTTTGGTGTTTGCTGTGAGGGTACAGGTAGGTGTGATTATTAATTTCTAGATCAGTTACATGTCCCATATTGTTCTTAAATATGCAAAAATGTGTTGGTGTGACTGTCATTATTTTAGGTGAAATATGAAATACATATGTTTGTATCAAATAACAATTATAGTCAGTTTGCTCTTATTTTCATTTCTTGTTCTTTTGCAGGAAAACAGGTGTTTTACTTGGCGAATGAGGGTGAATCACCCGGGAAAGGCGCCAACACTGTTGTTAGCTATGTGCATTACTAGCTTCATCACTATGGCCTAGGGGAGGAAGAGGCAGTTTTCTACTTTGACAACTGCTGAACAAAATAAGAACAACTGTGTACTTTGGTATGCATTGTGGAGATTTAGTGTTGGTAAGAACTTTTACTTATGCATACAATGTTATTGCATGAAAACTTGGTACCATTTTTGCATCTAAAAGGATACAATTTTGGAAAAAAAATCACTCCTTATTTACATATAATTATGTTAAAATAGATTTCATATTAATCAATGGAAAATTTGATATTTAACATGTTTGGGAATGCTTTTTGTTTGGTTAACAAATAAGAAGGGCTTAGAATAGACATAATATTTGTGTTTAAGTTTTATTAGTTTTTTTACAGATTGTGAAAATGATATGTTAATATTCTTTCCATTTTCAATTAGGGCTGCACACTCAAATGAGATACTCGATGATGGTGACTGCGGCCACACCAAGTTCTAGCCTGATTGGCATTTTGGATTATGGAAGTCAAAGTGTAGGTATATTCATCAGTAGATAATGATTTACCATCTGATAATGTAAGTATACATATTGCAATGAGCACTGGCAAAATTATTACTTCCGGTATTCCTAAAAAAAAAATTTAATACATGGACGTTTTCCCATCTTTGTGAAGTGGCCTTTGGCCCCTCATTTTGTGAAAAAATGAGTTGAGAACTGTTCTAAATTGTGAAAAAAATAGTTTAGTTAAATAGTTAAATTGTGAACATTTGAGTCACAAGCTTATCAAATGTTTGAACAACTGCCATTCTCTAAGAAGGAAATAAAGCTCTGCAATATTTAACCAATGTTCATGCCTCACACTTTTCCAGACTTTGTGATGCAGAGACCATCGAAGCTGTTGCTGAGACTGTATCCACCTCCTCAAGGTCTGGACTTAATGTTCCGCACATGATTGGTGATTTGGAGAAGCCTGTGCACCTATACGATTGGAAAATTTTTCTTGCCCAGTTGTTCATACCCTTGGAGAACATTTGAAAGTACAAACATTTCCTCATTTATGCTGGTAAACCAGGCTTGGTATTTTATAAAACGAGTGAAAAATCTACAGTTGAAACTCACTGTTTGTTTAACTTTAAAGAGTGCTGACCTCTTACCATCAATGTCTAGCCAGTCTTGCCCAGCCTGAATTAAAGGACCTTGACTCAGTATCGCCTGACAATGGTACCTTTATGAGGAAATAGGGCAGTTTTTTTTATCAGACCTCAGTAGACAAGCTACCTGTCCCAAGCCGAAGTAAAAAAAAAACCAAAAACTGTCTGTGTAACTCAGAAGTTGCAAAAATTATGTGCCCTGTCCTATCTTCGTTTGTTTTAAGGTTGAAAATTGTATGATCCTGTTTCTCAAATAGCCTTATTTTATTTGTTTTGATTACCTGGTTATATGTTATTGTTTACCAGATAAACTGTTCATTGGTGAACTTTTCAGCAACAATTACTCGTGTGAAAATTTTAATATTAAATTGGCCTGTGGCATGGTATTTTCTTAATTGAAACTTATGATGTGATGCTATTTATGTAAAATGTCATGTCTTGAAACATGTTTTAAAAAGTTTGTCAAAACATTTAGCCATATAAATAAACCACTGTCCATGCGTGTTCATTAATTATGACAGGTGGTAATATATAAGTTTTGTTGAAGCTCATCATACCCATGATTGCGAAACCCATTTACATGTAAAATAAGAATGTTGGTTGCTATGGAAACATTATTTTGGCATTTTACTTATTTGTTGATGGAATTAATTCTATTTATATGATAATGGTATTATGTTTATTTTAACGGATTTATAGAAGGTGTCTTTTAATGCCTTTAAAATAATACATGTTCATCTTTAATTGTTCTGAATTAGAAGTACAAGTTGTTATTATTTTTGTTTATTTATGGCGCTTTTACTATGTGGGTTTCATAAACAAATTGTAGTTAAATTGTTTGGTCAAATAATGTTGTTCTTTTTCATGTTTGATATGTATGGGAAAGGATTTACTAATAAAATTAGGTGTTTTTGCTGTTAGAAACAGTAAAAATGGATATTTTATCTATTTGTTGCCATTGTAACCATGGTTACCATCAGCAAAATGTCTGTACATTAACATTTTTACCAGCATATATATATGGCACTATTAAATTACATATATGATGTTTACGTTGTGCAAAGTCTTAAATGGATTGAAATCAATACACTGTAAAATATGTCGATCTTTTCTAAAAAAAGGACATGTTGCACTTTAACTCAACCTATTTTCTTAGATTCTTTGTGTTACTATGTATTAAATAAACACCATGTTGAAATAAAGATAATTGACTACAAGCAGTTTTATCATATATTTGATCAAAACGTAAATATTTAGCTTTTTCCTGATATTTAAACAATTTTAATGAAATTAATGTATTTTATGTTAATTCGTTACCATAGCAACCGCTGTATTCAAATGATTGCTTTTGTTCGCACATAAAATGTAAAAATCATGGTCAGTGTAGCTAATGCATTGAATCTACGTGTGAATGCTATACGGTAAATACATGTATACTGTATTTACAAAAGAGTTTGTTGTCAATGTCAATTGATATAGAAAACCATTATTTAGCTATAAGATCGTATAAAGGGTGCATGTGTTCAAAACTCAATATCTCAAAAACTATTATAGATAGAAACTTAAAATTTCGACTTATGCCTGCATTCATCTTTTACAAAATGACAACAACGAAAATGTGATTTTTCCTCGTTTGTACTGATTTCTGTAGCATATGACACACATATATAATATATATATATATATAACAAAGTCTCTATTAGCCTTGTTGTATTTAAACAAAAACGCTGTATTATGTTTTGCCGAAGCTTTCGACCTCACGGTCTTCGTCAGCGGCCATTATTTTCAGATGTTTTGTTATGAACGGAAATGACGTCGTGCTTTTCCGGCGTCAACGTTGTTTACGCGCCCTTTTATTAACCTTTATTCTTGCACGTTGATGCCATATGGTCGGTATGTCCTTAGTTTTGACTTCCACAATTGTTCCATGGTTTTGCGGTACTCGTCCGACCCGCTGAGGTTTTCGAGTCCCATTATTTGGAAATCATCCATGGAATGTCCGTCGCTGTAGAAATGTTCAGCTACCGGGTCACTGTGCTGTGTGCGAAGACGCGACAGATTCAATAGATGTCGCTGGTACAGAGTTCCGCCGGTCTCTCCCACATACACGAACCTGCGACAGCGACGACAGTTGACCGCGTCCACAACATTGGATGATTTGCAATCAACATTGTTTCTGACGCTGTACTTCCTGCCGCTGGGATCTGTGAAATATTCCGACTTCATCATGTACGGGCAAATGGCGCATCTCTGCGCCCCACAGGGCCCGCTCATATTGGGTTTTCGGAAGAACATCCTACTGTATTTTTGTGCACTAGGATGTCTTGCAGGTTGCAATCCCGTCTGAAGGCTACTAATGGGGGCTCAGAGAACACTTCCTTCATTCTATCAGACGTGTGCAGCGTGTGTAGGTGTCTACGAATGATACGGCTGATGTTGGGTAGTATATATATTATATATATATATATATATATATATATATATATATATATATATATATATATATATATATATATATATATATATATATATATGTGTGTGTGTGTGTGTGTGTGTATGTTTACATATGTATACATATATATATAACATATATGGGTTTCACAGAAAGGGATAGATTTTTCAAAATGTTTAAATTACTTTACAGCGTAATTTAATTGTTTAACAATAAAGAAATAATATAACAATAAATTTTAATATATAATATACATTACTATATAAAATAATGTGCTTTTCTCTATATTATAGAGTGTATAGCCCCGGATATTGACTTGTCCATCCATTGGGTGTTCAACAACAAGACAAAAATGGATGATCTTTCTGGCACCTGGCATCCGAATGGAACTGTCCTCACTGTGGTGGACCCCCAGTGTTCCTATCGTGGAACCAGAAACTTTTCCTGCAATGAAGGCAAATGGGACGCTAATACTAACTGCAATCCAGGTACTAACTAGGTTGTAATATTATTTATAACGGTATATTACTACTTTATACGATTGGCGATATTGGTATATGTATTATAAAGCACAGGCATCATTAGTAACTCATACACAATTGAAATGCTATAAGTACTACATACATAATTTTGTCTCCGGAACTCCACTGACGGCATACGTATCTTTGGTCAAGTCTTTTCGACCATACGCCTTAATAACTGCATAAACAAACACCTTCCGATTTGATCTAGATCGGTGTGTGTACGACAGGACCCGATATGTCTTCAAACCGAACATTACTGCGGACGGATTTGGCCGAACCACGGAATACGTAAACTCTGGAACATTCGTAAGCGCTACGGTCTACTTAACGTTAATGTTAAGCATTTTCTTAATATCATAATTCTGAAGAGATGAGAGTTAAATATTTTGTAATTTCGTAGATTATTAACTATTAAGAGTTGATTTTTGCATGTATTTAGCTTGACAACAATTATTTGGCGCTGACTTTTATGTATGAATATATTCAACTGCCCTTATGACGACTTCATGTGAATACCACGTGCACCACAACATAATTTCTCTTGTCCGATCGTACATTCTTCCGTCCGTTCGATTTTTGTGTGCCACACTGTAAAGTATTTATGGTAGAAAAATGGAACTGTGCAAAACATATTTGTATATATTAACTATCATGCTTCATTTTTATTCCGAATGTTCCTAAATATTGAAGTAAGGTCATTTTGTAAGGAATTTGTTTTGTATCGCCCCTAACATACAACGTATTTCAGCTAAAAGTATGACTCGTTAAGAATATTGACCAGCATGTAAACTTACGCACTTTTATATTTGCTTTATACAAAACCGCAGTTATGGTCCTATTTTAAGCAAAATAAAATACATGTTTTTGACTTATATGCTTGTATGCTAATAGAGTGTTGAACTTTTGCAAACATATAAATCAATGTGGGCAATTTGGCATCTCTATAATTGTGGTTGGGACTTTTGAACTAAACAACCTTTTGGCATGTTTGTAATTTATGACGTGCGTATCTAAACATTCTTGATTCTTCAGGGATGAGACTTGACGAGCATGTACGTGTACAAACGAAATTTAGTTTTAATTAGTTCGCACTATTCTGTGTTTCGAAACGAGATTGGCCACATATAACTAATATATTTCTCTGAGATTTTAGGCTTAAATATGATATGACGTTATGCTACACTGCTTTGGAATTGGTTAATGATTAAACAATTATAGGTGCTACGATCTGATAAAGTCTTTTGTCCAGTTCAGATACTATTTAAGACGGTTCGGTGGTCGTGTTTCGAATTATTCCAGAATTGGGCCCCGATTTGATGATACGTTGCCTTACGTTTATCAAGAATCGATTTGCTCCGTTACGGTTCGATTATGAGTGCGATATATTTGTCTTTAAATATATTGTTTAAACGATAAGAGCCACGACTGGAATATAATTATATAATTATAACATGATTTATTGTCCGTTTCATGTAATCTAAGATCGCAAAAGATCCAAGCAGAACCTTACGTTTTGTCTTGCACCAGATCGACTGCGATCACCAAAACGATTAGAAAACATTTGTCGCGTTTTGATTCTATACAAATCGATTTGATATGATGACCCCGATTAACAAACGCTTGCAGTTGATCGTTTTATTCCTTTTTTGAACAGTTTAAATTTCCGCAATGAATACGTTTGACAAGATTGACTTCATAGATGACAAAACCCGATGCGATCAGGGAAGATCAGTCAACCATATTTTCCCACGACATCAGTGATATTTCGAGACAATATTGCAATGTGGATGTATCATTGTCTTGTGGCGACATGTTTAGTTCTAATGGAATTGCACGGAAAGGATATTTAATCTAGAAAAAATACTTTATGGTATCAATCCATTGGTAAAACGAACAAAAATCAAGTATCATTTCAAAGAACATTTCCAGTGTGTAATTTTATAAATATAATTCTTAGAATCGTGGTAGAATTGGACAGACATAGTTTGGCTAATAACGCATGTCGGAGGCTACTAACCGTGAAGTAGAAAAGATCTCTTGTTGCAAAATCATTACAGCACACATTCCTTTGGAGAGCCTATTTTTGAATGGTCTTTATGGTCAATTATTTTGATTAATTATTAATCAACTATCAAAAACGTATTAAAAGCCGTAATAATTTCCCATGAACAAATAACACATTTGTAAAAATGTATATACCGATTAAGTTGTGTATTGACCTTGCGTTGATACCAAAACATTGGCAAATAAACTGAATGCCAATATATATCGTGAGTTATTTTAACCTTTCCTAGGTTCACGTAGAATGCATCGCATCGAAAGGGATGCCAAGTTATGACGCTAAGTGCAAAGATTCGCTTTGGGATCCAATGCTTCCGAATTGCGATGGAGGAAACCAACACATGTCAAATAAACAAGGTATCATTCCCAAAGGATTTCCATGACTTTGAAACTTGACATACTGCAGAACTGCGAAAACATGCTAAACTTAAACCATATTTCAATATGCTTAAAATTTCTTTCATAATATTCTCTGATGACGCTTTTGCTCGAGAACAATGATATTTACGGCTTACATAACAAAAAGGTCACTGACTAAACGTTCGCGATCTTCACGCACTTTGCTTTGTAATAAATATTGAACGTTTCTATTGCAAATATCTCAAATACAATAAAACATATATATAACTAACCTCATACACAACTTCTGTATTCAATTTGGACTTAATTTGGACTCGCCTAGCTGCTCGTTCAATATGGTTTGTCAGCGGTGTACAAGTCCAAATATATATATATATATATATATATATATATATATATATATATATATATATATATATATATATATATATATATATATATATAGATATATATACACACACACACACATACACACATAACCATACACATATATACAAATTACATCATAAATACATACGCACACAAACACACACATATATATATTGTATTTATCTATATTTATTAGTTTTTTATTATTATTAATTTATTGTTTTAACATAAAGTCAAATATATATTATATATAATGATAAATACTTAATGTATACATTGTGAAATAAATATATGTGTTTTTATATTCATTATTTATTATATATTCATACAAGCTAATTTATATAGTATATATATTATCACAATAATAAGTAAACTTTTATGTAACACATATATGATATTTTCGATACATATTAATTTATTTGTAACAATAAGTTTGCACTATAGAAGATTTTCTAAGGAAAAGATTTTATCCTGCCTCTGTTGCAAACATTGACCAAATAAAGCAGGGTCGAATAAATTTTCCTATCTCCGGTCAACAAGAGTAGTGTATTCCTACGCACGCTGTGACGATTAACATATTTGACCTTTGAAATGTATTGGGACGCATCATGAATGTTAAAGTTATATTAGATCTATATATTATCCTTTTTTCTCACTTAAAATATATTACCGAGCCAGCTTTCCGTATTTATCATTTTCATCTACTTGATTACGCAATTTCTGACGTATCTAGTGTGACGTCATTTCTCTGACGAAACATACTATCTAGTTTCTCAAAGGATTTTAGAGACAACACTATTGACATTGTGGTTTTAAAGTATCTTTTTCAACATTTTTAAATCATCGAACGAATCATAAACGTATTTCGGATAATTGTGTGTTTGACATTCATAATTGTTAACTTCGACAGGAATAAAATAATTCGCTACGAGTAACGGCATAATAACGGGTTTTGGGTCAGAGTGGTAAGCATTTGATACAAACGCTATCAAAAAAATAGTGTGGTTCAAAATACATTTCGATAAAAGGGATTGAAAAACAGAAAATAGATTTCGTAGATTTCGACAAAGAGATGGAAAAACAGAAAATAAATGGATGTGTATATCGTTGTAAATTTATTGTTATAAGCACTGGATTAAAGTTGTCATTAAGGTAAATAAAATCTAGTTTTTGTTTTGCTGCTGCATTTTTTTTTTTTTTTTTTACCAAGAAAAATATCACATTCTCGATTCGTTTTTTATTTCTTCTCATATGTTCAATAGGAAAGTATTGAAAGGGACAGTTTAAAGTTTATTTATTTTTTACGTGATACAATCGGTAGTTATTCGGTCGTCTGGAATGTTGTGTACATTTAGGAGGCTCGAAAAGAATAATTTCATTGTGATGTTAATTTATCATTTGTCTTAGATAAAATGTGTCAACGGCATGTAGCAGGATAAATAGAATACATGGTGGGTGCGGCTAAAGCTCGCCCTATTTTCTTTTTCTTAGCCTCACCGGATAAACTTTCTCCATCTCGGCACCAACCATGTATTCTCTATATTTATATGAAAAGACCAATATTTATTTTTACCAAAATATCACTTCTTATTTATTTCTACTTTTGTTTACATTTCATCTTAATTCTCAATATAAACGTTGATTATGTTTGATATTCAAGTAAATATTTAATTAGAAACTAATTTTTCGTGTTACCCTTATTTTAAAAGTCAAGCGTTTACTTTATACAGTTGAAACAACACACCAGAATACTTATGAACTGTTTAAACTACATCCATTGTACAAGGTTTGTCACGCATTGAGGCACGATTCAAATTCTACACGAATGTATACTGTCCACTGATAAATAAGGACGACACTGATCGCCGTCATTTAGAAGTTCGTTTTGGCCATGGTAGGTCTAACCAGGACTAGTAGTCCTCAAAGCCGACACGGGTCGCTTGTTCTTGTACATTTTTGAAGAAAATAACCCCATTAGGCCATAATTAAAATATTGTTGGTTTGCCCTTTACCGACCCTAGATTTTACAGGTGGGTAGGTAGGTAGGAAAATTATTTATTTTTTTTCAGAAATTATATTTTTAATACACTAATAGTCTATGAATATTTAAAACACTGTTATTAAAGCACTGTTGCAGTGTATGAAGCCCTATGTAGCTTAAACATATCTTGTTTGCTGTTTTCTTGCATATATTAATATGAAATGCATGCTTGTGTGTTTGATCTGACATACAGCTACAGTAGGAGCTGTCTGATCAGGGTATAATTTATTTGCAAAAGACTGACCCAAGGCATCAACCAGGGCTGTCAGAATGAGTAAACTTTAATACATTTACATTGTCCAGAACTAGATATTAAGATAGGAAAAACAACAAGAACATTTGCCAGAGAGAACAATATACATGTATATAAACAAATTAACTAAATAACATAATCTGACACATATATTCAAGTATCAACGAGTTCTGGCAACACAGAACTGCCAAAAAGTACACAGCTGGCACTCAGTTGATTCAATCCTTGACACATTTCACTTGATTGGATTTCGTCTTGGTGCCTCCTTTGTTAGCTTGCAAGTAACACATTGTGGAAGCACAATCCGATACTTCTGCATCACAGCAGGGTCTTTTGTCGCCCCTCCTTCCCCACAGTGGCAGCAAACATCCTTAAGCACGTCAAGTGGGTTGTTATCCGCATAGTACGGAAACTCCATTGGGGTTGAACAGTCCACTTGCATCCGCAAGCAAACAACATTCTCTAGGAAATCGCCTGAAAAGATAATTATTTGACAATGAAGTAAGTTTTTTTCAAATTAAACCACATCACCTTTTTCAACCCTGTGCTTTACACGGCCCTCGCAATGAAGATACATAATTTATGTCAGAGGACAGCTCCTTCCAGCAAGAGCCATCACATCTGAGACTTTGATGTTTGAATTGGACATCACTCTTCACAAATGGGATTGTGAAATTGCCAAGTCTAATTTGTTTTAAAAATAAACCACTGTAAAACTATATTTCATACCTTCCGGGACAACTGCTGAACCACAGGAGTAGTCGTATCTCTCTTTGAGCCTGTTGAGTGATCTCAGATCTCTGGTAGACAGTTTTCGCAGGGAGTAAACGCACCGGGGTTTGGCACAGTCGTAGCACGTCACTATCGCTCGGACATTTTGGCCAACCAGACCAGCATTGCGAATGCCCTAAAATTTAAACATTTGCCAAGAAGTTTTTATCACAACATTTAGCATGCATAAATCTATTAATCACAAAGAGAAAAACAAACCAAGTTTGAAAATTAGGTTAATTAAATGTAAGACTTTCAGCCATTGTTGCTTGGTCTTCCTACCTACAATATCTATAAACTCATTCAGTCCTAGCAATGCTTTAGCCATTGTTTGCAAATAAAATATACCCTGACAAAACAGCTGATATAGGAGCTGTTTGACCAGGGTATACTGTATTTGCTTATGCATGTCAGACCTGAAAATATTAAAACACTTTTTGATTGTGCCTAGCCAAAAAAATATTTGAGTTAAATTCATGTTAATTTCACAATTTATATTAAATGCTTATTAATATTCCAAGAGGTATAATTGTTTTCTTCAATATCAAGGGCAATAGTAGTCAATATCAGATGAAACAGCTCCTTTTACTTAAAGCCTATTCTGTTTGCAAATGTGTCTGACACACTTCTATGTGGTAATGCCAGGGTTAAAGCTATTTATAATATTGCCCAAGGTTAAATCAAAATCATTCTGATATTATTACTTGTGTTAACACTGCAGCTCATACATATTCATATGGTGTATATCACCTATTTTTTTTTAAAGAACACTCATAAATGATAATAATTGAGTAGGACTTTAAACTTTAAATACCTGCATATTTTCAGCTACTTGATTAGCTCGTGCTTTCTGAGAAGATGGCCGATCTTTATCAGTGGTGGGCTTGCTGACTAGATGCTCAAACTTCTCAAAGTGTTGGCTGTCGTCTTCCTTTAGCATAGGGTCAGGTACAAATGGCAGGTCCCCATTTGTAGCTCTGCGGGGGTCGACAGCAGGCTTCATTGCCACATTTTCTGATTTGGAACAGATAGTGACGCTGTCTACAGTGGTCTGCCAAGAACTGCTGATAAGCTGAGAAAACAAGTGCGCATATTTATATATTCACTTAATTAATAGTCTCACTTTAACTCATAAAGATGCATATCTGAATGTTTGACTCCTCTGAAATTGAATGTCTACATAATTCAATATTCAAGAGACCTGAACATATATTAAAAATTATAATATATAAAGAAAATATGCTATGATAAAGCCTCATACAAACAATACTCTCTATTTATAATAAGCAAAGAGAGTATCCTTAGGTAACATGGTATTTATACACAGGCTGTCTCATCCGGGTCTACTCTGTTTGAAATTGTGTACTTATGTACTTGCAAACTTTTATTTGTCAGGTATTGAAGGGATTAAAACACTACTAAAATGGTACAAGGTTGTATTAATATTTTCTGTATATTTAAATATTAAGCCTAACATGCATGTACAACATTTTACCCTTGAATGCAGAAAATGAATAATTGTAATACCTGCTTTAGCCTTTACATTCTTCTCTTGGTACTGGCCCAATGTGATGTCCTCGTCAATTAAAGCTAACACCTGCTCTTCAAACTGTTTCACCTCATCATCAGAAGCGGCTGGCTGGCACTCAAAGCGCTTGGATTGCAAGGACAGTCGGTTGGTTCTCTCTTCGAGCAGTTCGATGACTGGAGATGCCGACTGCACCCATGCGGCTTTCAGGCCCTCAACTCTCTCAGCATTTTTCCTTATGTCCGCCATCGAATTGGCCCCATTGAGTGTGGTTTCAAACTCTGGTCGACATTCTGCCCGTATCAATGCGGCGTTTTGTAGTGCGAGATTCAAAATGGACATGATTCGCTCAGCTGGGTTCAGCCAACTATGGCCAGGGGCAGATCTTCCTGCAATCAGCATGTCCAAATTCAGCTTTTTAAAGAGAACGATCAAGGCTAGCTTCACAGAGTGGTAGGTGATTCTATGGTCAGGGCCACCATCTGAGAAAATCATGAGTATTGGTGGCACTGCATCATTGGCCCCACCTTTGGTAAGTATCTGTTCCATTTCAACTGCATGGCGGAATGGGGTGCTTGGTTGGAACACTGAGTCCTTGTACTTCACTGTCACATTGCCCCTGTAGAAGGATTCCTCTATGCTTTCAGGTACACCAACCTTGAGGGCAACAGATGGTGTCAATGAGAGCTTGCTCTGCATATCATGATCCAGTGCACTGAGTGTTGAAGAGACTGGTACAATTGATTTTTTCCCCCTGACGCCAGTGGATACTGCGGACCCAGGCTCCCCGATGTCTACTTTGGACTTATCATCTACACAAAAAAGAACACTCCTCTCGATACTTAATGGCATACTGCCTCATATACTTGAACACCGCTGCGCAATAGTGATCGTCCATGTGGTAACTTCTCAGCTGCCTCGTTTGAACCTTGAATTGTAACGGGACTATTGATTTGTACAGCTTGGCAGCCTGTCTGTGCGCGTTTTTTGGAACAAATGAAAAAAGCACCGTTGACTCGTTTGGGATGGGCACATGCTCTTCTAAGTTTTGGCTAACTTGCTTTCTTAAATCTTTACTACTGATGAATTGCGAAACATGTTCTACGTTGTGGCGACGTTCGTCCGCAGCTGTCAACTGCTCGATGTGCAGCTGGAATTTCTAAAAAAACACCTGAAACGTGTCATTGGGCCGGCCTTTATTTAAGTGTCGTAAGTCTGTAACAAGGTTGACATCATCTGCCAATATTGCCTGTCTGATTCTTTCATCTAGTGCGGGATTCTGATCGGCAGACGCGTCTAATGTCAGGTCTGCATACATGTTTCGCAGTTCTGCTGCGGGTATTTTGAAACCTCCTAGATTGGTGTACTTTGTACGGAAGTCAACTTTCATTTGTCTTGTGTGAAATTGGGGCAGTAGAGGCCTAATCTTTTCATACAGTTGCATGGACTCATTCAGTTCACCTCCTCCTTCAGGAGTTCTCCATACAAGAACAATGTTTAAGTGCTGACCACCCGGACTGTACGTCAAGATATCAACTGGGACTGTGAGCTGTAACTTCTGCATGAAGAAATGCCTCTCATTGAAGTCTTTAAAAGACCCATTTGGACTGTGATTCTCCTCATTGAAAATTACATATTCATAAAACCCTTTGCCACAAAGAGTGTTATCCAACTTGGTATACCTTGGATGAACCTCGCCCACTTCTGGCCTGTGTTGGATCTCTGAATGCTCACCAACTTGTCTGATAGGGTTTGTCAGTTTTTGTCGTTTGGCCTGCATTTGACATGATTCATCGAGAAAAGTAGCGTATCCATCTAACGCTAAAGCCACCTGCTCTAATTCAGCCCTGTAGTCACCCCACTTGTTTGTGAATCCCATGGACACCAGTCTAAAAATTGCACCACTGTGCTTCTTCAGGTCAGGCACTTCAAGTCTGGGTGCTTTTTGTCGTTTCTTCTTCCAATCATTGTAGTTGTTGAACTTGTCTGAAAATCTGAAAATGTAGTTAAAATTCCATAGGTTTCAACGACATGTACCCTCAGAGTCTTGAGGCTCAGACGTGATCTTACCCGTTTATATTAAAGTGCTGAATATTCATTCATGAATATACCATTGAACTTTGTAATTATTACTTTTATATACCTGTCAGAAATAATACTTTCATGACTCATTTTTTGTTGTTTTAACTAAGAAACCAGAATCTTAAGGCAAACACAAGTCTACTAGATCCTCTATAATTGAATTCAGCACTATTAAGGCTATTTAAGGATAAAACCAGGTCCATATAGTATGTACAAATTTATATACACGTAATTATGTTTATATAATTACGTGTATAAATATACTTGTACATACAGTACAGCCAAAGCGGAACAAACGTATTTCGCGATCCGCGGCGGCAAGGCGAAACGAGTCGATGCTGCGTCAGTCGTTGAAGCCGCGTCAGTATGCGGCGGCAAGTCGCATTTCGCCGCGAAACTTCGCATCTGTCCGCCGAGGCATGCCGCGGTCCGCGACATGATGCCGAGTCGATGCGATCATGAAATATTATTTTTTTTTAATTATTAGTTACATGTAGTTAACAAATTTTGAAAGAACAATTATAATAATAATTAAAATCATAATAAATTTATTGTGCGCGGATTGTATTAGCATATACATGTAAGCATGGTTAATGTCTGGCCAATTATTAAGTTTGTTTCCCGCCCGTAGCGTATGTATTTCACACATAAACAAGGTCACGTAATTATGTTTTCGCACATACAAGTGGTCAAGGCTCCAGCATATGGTGGATTTATAAATTAATTGCATGTTGATTCTGCTATTAGATTTTAGCTGAGAAAATTAGCAGTTTGAAGCCACATCAATAATCAAGACGGTGACGACGTATTTGTAGTTTTGTTAATTATCAGCTTATTATAACTATTGTTTGAATATGCGTATATAAACACGTTTTATTTTGTTCATATTATACAGTTAATATCGCTACTAATTACCCGATAATCCCGTATATTCCAGTTTTAAAGCAAATGCTGGTTAATATTTACGATACACAAACATTCTCGATATTTCCTTAAGTATCAAATACATTTTGGCATTTGTTACTATTTATAGAGATGATGAAATAACGTCTAATCGGGGCGTTTTTTTTCTCCACTGAACACGCGATTTACGCCTGACGTGATGTTCATGTATTTATACAACACAAAATACACCCAAACTTTCCAAACGACGTTCTACATGTCTGCATAATTTTCGCGCGCTTTTTATGAAACAAAGGATATTTTAGCACTGTTTATTTGACGCTAGAATTTGCCAAAGGACGCGTTAGCATTAAAATCCGGAAGTGTGTTTCGGATTACAAATTTAATAATGATAATCGAACGAAACATAAACAGTTGCGCGTAATTAATTCTACGCTACACATACATGTATGTACATGTAGGTGGATATCTTTTCACTCGATCCGCCGCGTACGTATGCGACGGATTTACTCCGCGAAAGTATGCGTGGTTAATACAGACTCGGCGTCGTTGCGCGGATCGATGCCGAGTGCCACGGCGATACGCCGCGTGAACACACGATTCGGCCGCCGCAGACTAATAATCTGGCCGTGGCGTAGCCGCGGATTATGTTTGTGCCGCTTTGGCTGTACTGTACTATAATTCAACAAATGAATTTGAATTAAATTCTCAAATTTATCATCTGAACAACCCCAAATGTAAACCATATTGAGACAGCTTGTAGGGGTCTACCCTATTTGGTATTAGGAAGAATGTTATTAAATACTAAAAACTAGTCTTAGGAACAGGTCTGGTAATAAATAAATTCCTTCAAACAACCTATTTTCTTGTACTTGTATTTTAAGTATTCATGTAATCCTACCCTACATTTATAATTTAATATTATAGTTACTGACGATAGTGTTCAATATAAATCTGTACATACAAGAATACATACATGTGTTTGTTTTATAAATACTAGGAGTACCTGGTGGGTAATGGCGTAGCATTAGGAACATGCTTGGCCCGCTCGTTGAGTTTTTCCTTGCACCCATCAATATACCATATGGCTGATGCTATAACTTCAACATGCTTTCGGACTGCATTGTCTGGCATCGAGTTGGGAAAAGCCACCCCAGCCCATGTTAAATCTGCACAGATGTCATTGTACAACCTGTCCTTTGCTGAAAAGTAAGAATATGCCTCATTCAAGAATGTATCCGCAAACTTGCCACATTTTATATACACTGTCAAATAATTCTTTCGCATGGCACACCGTCCAATGATGGTGAACAAATGTACCAACTCATTTTAAAATTTAAAGATAAATGACATAGTTATGGTCCGGACAAACTTTCGGTGACCTAGTTTTTACCCGGCATGACCCATATTTAAAATTGACCTAGACATCATTTAGATACAACTTCTGACCAAGTTTGGTGAAGATCTAATACAGTTTTTTCTACAGACTGCCGGACCGACAGACGGACGCACATGAATTTAATGTAGCCCCCATATACTTTGTATCTGGGGTATAGTTATCAATACATTTATTACCCTTTGCATGCTGGGAAATTTGTCGTCTGCTAAAATATCGTCTGCTGAATTTCTTAAATTAGCATTTTCTTCGATTTTTTTCAAAGAATATTATAAGAATATCAAACAGTTTGGATCCTGATGAGACGCCACGTTCAGTGGCGTCTCATCTGGATCCAAACTGTTTGCAAAGGCCTTCAAAATTCGGTTCCCGCACTGAAAGGTTTAAAGAAATGTTGGCCTGGGGACACTTCTCTTGTCCAAATCAGTAAGAACAAAATGATCCTTAAATTTATCCCAGAATGATGATTAATATAGGCATTCATGTGAAGATTTCAGATTGTCATTGTAAAGGAGGTTTTATATAAAAATCCATGCTGTGATCTCAAACCCAGACAAATAATTACCATCAAAATTGCCCACAATACAGTACCCTTGGGTGGGGAAAAAAACTAGTTCATCTTTCAAAATTTTATATATTTTTCGAAATTTTGAGAGCTATTAACATTCTATAGACCTGTGAAACTTGCTCCAGCTTCAGATTTGTTGGGAGAATGCTTAGTCCTGGTGGAGGCTGACATCATTTTGGCAAAGGCATTTGTCTTTAAAGGATCCATTGAATTTGTTTTCAGGTCACTTCCATCACGTTCGATGACAAAATAAACATATTTTAATGTTTTGTCAAAATTATGTAGTACCGATACGTCTTCGTCGACATGGGGATGGAATTTCTCAGGCGATGTCGACGAGACTGAAACTGTCACTTTGTCGGTATTTAAGTTTTTTTCGTCTACTTCTTTCAATAAATCTTTTAACACATTTCGCCACGAATCTTGGCCTTTGCAAGTACATATTTTATTTGTGACAACCTTTTTTGTTTCTGTTCCGTGTTCTACGGTTATCGTAAAGCAAAAAGTAAGTGGCTCTGTCGTATTAGCAGACGCCATTTTCACGCAAAACCGCCGATCCCGATGCCGTTTATAGACGCTTGCACTTCTGCGCTAAGATAGACGCATATGAAAATCCAACCATCGGAGCGACCTAGATCTGTCAGGGGCGATAAGAATTGACAGGGATATAATTACGCGCACGAATAAATATCGCAGAGTCGGCTGTTTTATGATCGGCGAAAAAAACGAAAATAAAAAAAATACGTTTTCAGAAATCGCAATAAAATTTTTTGGGTCGGGGGGTAAAAAGTGGGTCGGTCGGTAAAGGGCAAACAAACTCAATTTTAATTTAGGCCTTACGAGTCCATACACTGGATATTTCGTCAGTCATTTTTCTTTGTACACTGATGAAGACCTCCAAATTGAGAGGCGTGAGGTCTTCTCTAATAAATATACCTGATTGGCGGAGAAAACGACCTTCCCTGAGCACAGTGTTACGTAAAAGCCTGGACTGGAAGCGCACAATGATATCCTTCATTCCTTCCGGTCCTTTCTTTAAACGGTGCACGATATCGATTTCGTTGGTGGCTATCTGGAAGCCCAATTTGGTGTTTAATGTTTTCACCATGTACTTTGTAGTTTCTTCGGCTGTTTCAAACTGCTTGAATTGCTTTCTGCTTTCAACTACTTCTTCAATACGTGATATTCCACTGATTATTGTATTGATACTGCGACTATATTGGTTCGCCTCATTTTCTCCTTTCGGTTTCATTTTCGACTATCGAATATGTTAGTTTGGAGTTAATTTCTTTTTGATCCGAGAGTTTCTTGTTTATGTCTTTGATTTCAACTTTCAGCTTATCACTCTCAATCTCGAGTTCAAACATTCTAGAATCCAGAACTTCTTTTAGCTTTGAAAGTGCATTAACGATTTCATCTTTGAGTCCCGATAGTAGATCTTTCATGGTTTTTCTCATTTGTGTATCAAAACTTATAAATTTTTGTATTTATCTCTTTAATGGACATGTCAACCGTTGATGCTACATTTGCCAGCATGTGATTGATATCTTTTAGTATAGTTTTAATGTCATTTATTTCTGAGGAAACGTTACAATCTGGTGTATCACCATATTCTCATAGGATTTATTTTCTCGATACACACGATGTTTACGGCTTACATCACACTAGTCACTAAATGACTTCACGCCTGTGCTCTTCGCGCACTTTACGTTGCAATACATATTGAACGTTAATGTTGCTAATAACTCAAATAAAGTACAGACGATATATTTAACCTCATACACAACTTCTGTACTCAATTTTGACTCAATTGGGACTTGCATAGGTGCTCGTTCAATATGATATGTCATCTATGTACTAATCCAAATTTATATCAGTATAGTACAGTATAGTACACAACGCACTTAAATAACTGTATATTATTGGACACGACAATTACAATAGAAACGTTAGAAAACCAATGTAGCTCCATCTAAAGGATTCAAGTCGAAGTCGAACTCTATCCGTATTGTATTATTCACAAACAACCACACTACTCGTAAGGAGTTCAGACTGAATTACACATTTTTCCACACAAGGAATGAATCATTTGAAGAATTCTTCCTTTTGCGTGTTGATTTAAAAGAACTTTTTTAATGTTCTGAATTAAAATATGCCCTTCTTCAGATCGTTTAAACCAGAGCACTTTATTGTATTACCATTATTTTGCTTATATTTCTTAAACGTTATAACCAAATACACATAACATCGCTCTTTGAGAGATCTATTTCGCCGTGGCACTTGATTTTCGGTCATGTTGCCGCGAATCTTGAACATTTAAGAAGCCCTTGCTAGCTCTGATCCGAATGTTTTCTGCATTTTTCCAACGACAAATCCAAACACCCACGCGTTTATCAGCTGTGTTTGCATAAGGAGCTCAGGGGCAGTCTTCAGTTTTTCTTGAACATCATCAGGCCGACAACCACTGGTCTGCAAAACACCCTCAAAACAAGGCCTACAGTCACAACCTTAAAATAGATTAAGAAAGTAGTCAGTGCAGCTCATCAACAGCTTGAAAATAAATCACAAAACAATGCAAAAAATGCTCTTTAAATTGATATCTGAGGTAAAATAGACCTTTTCGGGGGTCTCGGAACTTGCCCGTTAAAAAGAAATTTTGAGATAAACCCGGCAATCACATTTATCTTTCCGGGTAACAATACGCAAACAGTCGACAACATGCTTTGCACTTTTACAGCAAATGTTTTCAAACTGATCCAAACATAATGGGTCATTACCATTGAACTTTTTTGCACTGCTAACTTATGTAAACCCACCGTTGAAATGCCGGCTGCTTCAAGCAGGAAGTAGATGTGTTTACTTCTCACTGAGCATGTGCAGAGTATTGACTAAAATCCAGGTCACTTAATTTCGAATTTCTGAAAACAAGTGAAATTACTAGAATATTCACCATTTATACTTACATTGCAGCTCCTCGAGTCAAAAAACAATTATTTTAGGCCATACACCTTAAGTTCAGGAAATTGACCGAGGCAAATGCGCAAATAGGGCTAAAACACAGCAGACTGCCTCCTTAGATACGACGCGAGCACGATTTCAGGGTCGTTTAGAGGGGTCACTGATGGTGTTTTTCCCTAATAATAGTCGATAGTGATCGAATATCATCGGTACACGTGATGTATGAGCAATTAAATGTATGATCATTTTTTAATTTTAATTGCATACGACTATTTCAGCAGGGTAACAAAAATAAACAGCCATTGTTGTTTGTTGCGGTAGTGCGTTATTGAAGAACACAACAGAACATGAGTTTAATTATGACTTGCAAAATGTCCATTGTCAATATAACAAAAGAGCATGATTAAGAAGATTCATGTCAAGTTCATCATATAACTTATGTAAAATACGGTATACATCATCATAACTTGTATATGCATAAGCATAGTTTTTCCGTCTCAAACACGTATTTACCTAACTTTTTGTTGTTGCATTAAGTGTTATATCCATATGCATAAACTTTTTCAAACACGTTGTTAGTCCATAAAAGTATTTCCAAAAATGTGTTATTCCGTTTTTGATTCCGAAACGAATTTCCGAATTGTGTTAATGCAATGTTAGCAAATTCTATTTATACATTATCATTACTCCAGATTGTCAGGTAAATATTTTGTCCTGATTAAAAGCAGACAAAAGTTATGCATCATGTCCTCGCATCATCCTCGCGAAAATCGTGGGCTTTATTACTCCATTACTAAATACAAATGTTGTGATATTTACTTTTTGTTTCAAGATGTTCTGTTTTTAAATAAAATCATGAAACCCTTTTCTCTTAGTAAGAACAAATATTGTATGCTGTATTTACTTTGTTACAATTGTTGAGATAAGTCATTATGGATATATGACAGCAACAGCAGAAACAATAGCGACAATAAGTTCTACTGTAATGACCACTTAAACAGGCATGAAGACAAAAAGCAACAAAAACGTCTACTATTCTCCGCTATTTTAAACATAAAAACGTTCTCGAGTCCGATTCCTGGTAGTCAAATTAGTACTTGGTGTCTTTGAGAGAGATCTAAAGAACGCTCCCACAGTAGGGATCGAACCCTAAATCTCTCGGTCGCTAGGCGGAAAACATATTAAATACGCCACGGCAACCTGTTATACAACTACTATTTTTATAAGTACTACTACTTTAACTATTGCTAATACTACTACTTTTATCTATATTTAATTCGATTTAATGATATGATCGCATATGGTTTAGAAAGTTTTTGATTATTAACACATCAATTACGTTTTATCATTCCATAGTCGATGAAGATAAAGAGCAATCGTCGACAATTATATTGATTTTAACGCCGAGTTTGACGTTGGGATGTCTGCTAATAGTTAGCCTCATCATCAATGCTTGTTTGTGCTTCCGAAGGAAGAAAAGTAAGAACATAAATAAATGTACTGTATGCTATGTTCTGATATTTTGTCAACAATAAGGGGTTGAACATGTTTTTTTTTAATTGAATCATGCAAGGTAAATTCTTAGTTAGGTTGCTCTTGTATATTATAACCATTTTATGAACTTAATACGCCATTTTATTTTTTCCAATTTGAATCGCGATTCTATAATATTTTGATAGCAGAAGTTTTTATTCGTCATTTATAACATTATTTATGCTTCGACTTATTTTGTGCAAATGGACGTTTACGCAATTGGTTCGCTTAATTAACCGTTCACATAATTGTATTCACACTGTTATTAAAACACACATTTGTTAATTCCTATGATATGTTTAATCTTTAACGATCATTAATTTACAACTGTGATATATTTTATTTGAATAATTGATAGACAGCAACAGTGGTAATGATGATGTCTTGCCCAACCACAATAATAACGACAACACCGTTCATAATGATGTATTGCCCGACGATGTCCATGACGACGGTATCGTTCCGTGTACAGTCGTCCCTTTGGGCAATACAGAGCGTGAGGCGACACCAATGTGCACATCTCTCCAGGTTTGTTGTACGATTTAAATTGACGCTTGTAGTTAACGCAGATATTTTTATTGCTCATCTTACATTTAATTGTATTATTTTATCATACAGTTTTTGATCTGCTTATTGTCAAAATTAACTTAAGATTCAGGCAAAGGTATTCCTGATCTTGATTGGATTGCCAAACGTATATAACAATTTCATGCCAATTAATTGGAAGCCTAAATTGGTATATAAATTAATTATCACAACAGCCGATGAATTACCAACAGTTTGACAGACTACGCTTATTAACATGCAAACATACAATTGTAAAAGTAATTGACTTTTCAATGCTAATTGTGCGATAGGCATGCTTTGAAAACACCCTTACCCAAATGGTTTCCATTTTCCGGTCCTAGAAAATCCAAAGCAGTGCAATAAATTGTTATCATTTTATGCTTAAGGCTTGTTGTTTTGTTTTCTTACTGCATTGTGTTGAAATGGAAATTGGAAGCTTGCCGTAGACTGGCGTATGGTCGAAAGGCTCCCCTTTCTAGTGATTTCTTAAGGGTTTCATTATTCCTCTTTTCTTTTTAAATTAAGCCGCAGATAACAGATGATTCTGCAGTGGCCGAAGAACTAGACAATTCCGCTTAACCTGCCAGAGCAGTCAAACCTGCCCGAGCGACAGCCTGTTAATAGCGAACGACAGTCAATAACGATCACACCGATTTCCTCCCGAACGATTTCACAATATATTGAACCTGCGAATAAAGCCCACCTGTGAACAAAGACCAACGACCACCCTTTTACATTCCCAAATCTCCATTTTGATAGCTTACAACGACCACTGCAATCATAAAAATCAACGATTTCGCAACTTTCAAAAAATAAAATGGCCGCCAGGACGCTGCGTAGTCACGTGATACACATATTACCAGTGGACTCGTCGGTCGCTATGGAGATATTGGCAAGTGACAGTTTATTGCACTCGATAGCAGTTGTTTGTTTATTTAACATGCATTGCTAATTGGTAGTCGCCTGTTTCTTTTTAGCATTTGACAGTTTGTCAAAAGTGTAAAAATTTGCCTTTGTATTTAAGTGACTCGCGATTAATGTACTAATTGCCGAAAATATCAAAGACGAATTTGGGGCTTTCATAAACTCATTAAGGAAATTAACGGTTTCATATCATTTACGATATCATTAAAGACAAACATTTTGATAGTCATTCTCTTCATAAATTTTTACGTAATAAGACGTTCATAGATTATAGAAAAGTAAATTGTCAGTTCAAGTTAACCATTATGGCTTCCAAGCGTAAGTTCTTGACGTTGGAAGAACGCGTTAAGGTCATTAGTTTGTTAGGTAAAGGACACAGTTGTAGACGAGTGGCTAGTGATCTTGATGTTGGAAAAAATCAAATTCAGAGCATTTTAAAGCGTAAACATGATATTATGGACGAATTCGAGGAGAACGTAAACTGTGAAAGTAAACATCCTAAGCGTGAGTCGGAATTCGCGTCAGTGAATGACTTAGTGCATAAGTGGTTTGTTGACGCAAGTGCAAGGCTCTTGCCTGTGTCTGGACCTATGATCCAGGAGAACTTTACTGGTTGTGTAGTAGTGATTCATGTACTTCATGTATAAATGTTTGCTATGTTATGTGTATTGTGTACTTTGTTCTTTGTAGAATTACATGTACATGTACCTATACATGTATGTCAATAGTTATTTATACAGTATATGATAAATTAAAAAAATAATAAAAACATAAGGGAATAGAAATAAAACATGTAATAAATATACACATGTAAAACAAAACTGTGTTTTCAATCCTTTTATTTCATTATACATGCATAAGTATTCAAACATTTAAGCAATAGAGCACATACATAGATAAGGTACCTGTTAAAAAAACTACTAGCATATTTTGCAAAGTTTCGGTCGACCCTGCGAATAAAGTCCACCTGTGAACAAATACCACAACGACCAAATCCCTTGAGTGGTCTTTATTGACAGGTTGGACTGTAGTTGTAATGCACATAATAACAACGTATTGTTGTTTTTAAACATAAGGTCAATTGTCATTTATTGTGTTCGTTCTTTGATTTATTGGTGTTTTATTTTCTTTTATGGAAATAATCCTTTGTGATGTTGTTTTTTTAAACGAAGACCGAATATTTTGAGAATATAGTACGATACAAGAATACTCGGTATACATGTCGAATACAAATTCGGCTCGAATGCATCTACCAATACCCCAGGCTTATTGCGCAGTTGTTTTTTTTGTAAGCATCGCTTTATAAACTTATGTGAACTGATTTTCTTAAACGAGTTGAGAAACGAGAAGTTAACGAACCTCTTGTTCGAATTCTCCGGACTTCTTTAAAACACTATAAAGGGTGTCGACGATCAATGGTTAATGGCATGCTCTTTAACAAATGAGCAAACACTACTCTTTCAAAAAAGTTGATGAACCCCAACAGTAAATAAAGAAATTTAATTCATTCGATAATGCAGTTGGATATGTTGACAAACAGTATCATGCTATTTGCCGATAGAAAAGAGAACCCTATGAAAACCCAAAATGTGATCATATGAATATTTAAGAAAAACAACTCATCAGATTTTTGATGTTCATATTTCACAAGTATCAAATTTAATAATGTGTTGAAAATATTTAAGTATTTTGAACACAACAATTTCAAAATGCAATGGTATTCTTTCTAATTTAAACTATATTTAGCCATGATCATTCTCGAGGTTAAAATGGAATGTTAAACTGTAAGGTTAGAAAATAAAATACTTTTCTAAATTTCGTTGTGTAATGAAATACTTGAAGCTAAATTATGTTGCCATCTGTAGTTCTTTGGTAAAAGATAAATTATTTACTGTTATGTTATGTCTATTAGTATACTATTCATATTATAGTGTATTATATTATAAAAAATATATGTTTAAAGGTTTTGACTTTGATATATATTCAACAGTAACCTGTTAATAATTATGATTGCTAATTAACGTTGTGTGATTATTTGTTAAACTACACGATGTCTTTATTTCATGAATGTATGTATACAATATATGTTTGTAACAAAGATAAAACAAAATTATTAATACTTTATATAACCTAGCGCAGTAGCACTGTAAAATTAAAGAAGTGTACATAGTTTTTGCAATGTGTATTCCCCGACGGGAGGAATATAGTTTCCGCACTGTTTCCGTGTCTTAAACAGTCAGTTAATTTCGGTGTCCGCTCTCTAAATCAATAATTTTAATACGATCATACTATGAACTAAGAAATGATAACTATTTAATTCTGAAAATAATGATCTATACTTATCTTTTGTACAGAGCATATCTCGAAAACTTAAAGAGGTATCAACTTGAAACAAAATAAGAGGCAGATCTCATCTAGTGGATGTGAAGTGAACAGTGAATGCTGCTTTCCTAATTTTACATTTACTGTCCGTTGTTTACTTTTCTCCCCTATTTATATTTGTTATTGCCTTATAGTTATTTTTATTTAACTTTTGTACATAATTACTCAAAACGCCGCGTCGTGTAATTTATAAAGCGGGAAGATGTAATGATATAGACCGTGGGCTTTCGTTTATTTCTGACCTATGTCCTGTCTCATTCTGTTAAACGAGCGAAGCAATTGTGTCTGGAACATTATTAGTCCCCTACCGGTTTCACCGGAGGGGACTTATGGTTTGCGCTTTGTGTGCGCTTTGTGTGTCCGTCAGTCCGTCAGTCTGTGAGTCTGTCACACTTTTCTGGATCCTGTGATAACTTTAAAAGATCTTAATATTTTTCATGAAACTTGGAACATGCATAGATGGCAATATGGACATTATACACGTTATTTCATTTTGTTCCTACGTCTGAAATTCTGGTTGCTATGGCAAGAAATAGACTAGAAATACTGCTGAAAATGGTGGTTTTCTAGATCCTGCGATAACTTTCAAAGTTCTTAATATGTTTTCATGAAACTTGAAAAATAGATAGATGGCAATATGGACATTATGCACATCATTTCATTTTGTTCCTACGTCAAAAATTATGGTTGCTATGGCAACAAATAGACTAACAAATACTGCTGAAAATGGTGGTTTTCTGGATCCTGCGATAACTTAAAAAGTTCTTTATATTTTTTCAAGAAACTTTGATAATTGGTAGATGGCAATATGGACATTATGCACGTTATTTCATTTTGTTCCTACGTCTAAAATTCTGGTTGCTATTGCAACAAATAGACTAGAACAACTACTGAAGATGGTGGTTTTCTGGATCCTGCGATAATTTTAAAAGTTCTTTATATTTTTTCATGAAACTTGGAACATGGATAGATGGCAATATTGCCATTATTCGCGTCATTTCATTTTGTACCTACCTCAAAAATTCTGGCAACTATGGCAACAAATAAAACAAATATTCTGACAATGGTGGTATTTCTGACAATGGTGAAGCCAGTAGGGGTCTTTTAATGCTTGGCAATAGTCTTCTTTTACCTGAGTTATCCTGATTAAAATATAAAAAAAATCCAAATATTTGTGAGAATATGAATACTTTTTCGCTGTATTTTATATCGTTCAAACCCTCATTTTCAGTCTAAAGCTTATTATTTGTATGAATTGTTGTTGGTTTCAGAAACATTTCAAACTTCTTTTCTAACTGAAACATGAATGCTTTATTTTTGATGAATTTGTTTTTGCGCATATATATTAAAACAATTAGAAACAAAGACGTTTGTTAACATAACTATGACGTGAACAATTAACATTTTACTCTTTTAATTAAAACACGATTTCATTACGAACTAGTTAATGTCGCAAGAAAATAGAGAAAAGGCCATATATTAAAATTGGTATATACCCCCATACTATCACCGCAACACATATCCAACGTTGGAACAGTTTTACATACAAAGAAGGGGCAGAAGGGACAGTTACATGAACATTTATTTACAAACATGAAACCATAGTTGTATTTGGGCACGATCAGATAAGGATATTTATATATATATATATATATATATATATATATATATATATATATATATATATATATATATATATATATATATATATATATATATATATATATATATATATATATATATATATATATATATATATATATATATATATATATAATCGAAAGGTAATCATTTAGTGAGTCCCCTACTGTAAAAACATTTTGCAGACTAATGATGAAAGTATTGTATGATTGAAGTTGTCATATTTTATATCAAGTAACACCCGGAGTATATAATTGAACTGCTCAGAAAGACTAGAGCCACACATCTGGTTGAAAGCACGTCCGTTTGTGTCTATTATGGTATTCCATAACTGTTCTTGAGTGTAAGAACTAAAATTACAGAGCAGAATACGATGGTGCACTATATTCGAATTCACTCCATTTCAAAGTGCACATGTATTTATATACGCGGGCATAGAAATTCGACCAATTACTCGTATTGTCTTACTGCAGAAAGAGGATAGTTCATGATTATTTTTGGCGATAGTCCATATACCACACTGTCCGTCGGGCCTTAATATTGTTGAGCCAAGAAAGGGATACGTCTCTGAACACTCTTGAAACATATTTATATTCCATGTTTGTGTAACATGTCGGCGGAGCATGGCTTTCCTTACACTTTTCACCGGGAACAGGCCTTATGCAATGTTTTGATCCATGACGTTGTGAAGTTCGTACTTGCACAATATCGCACCTATGTCAGGAATGAAAATATGGTGTTGTTTGTAAAAGTTTTCATAATATATGAGTCTGCTGTTAAACAAATGTTTGGCCATATATGTTTTTGGCAGGTTGCAAAGTTGTCCTAGAAAAAACAGTTTTCTGTAATCAACTATTGTCTCCATAGGCAAGGCATGGATAGCACATAAAGAAAAGTAAGCTGCAGTGTTTAGTGGCAGACCCTGTATGCCTTTTAGGCAAAACGTATGAGAGCGTTCTGGCTAAGTTATGTCCCCTGCACTAATTGAAGTCCGCAGTTCACAGCCATATAATGATTTAGGTATCACAACAGAGTTATAGACTTGTATATATGTTGACGGGTTGAGTGCAAGGGGAGATATTTCACTATTAGCGATACTCAGATATGTCCCTCGAAGCTTGTTGCACGCGTCATCAACCATTCCTGTTGAACGTATAAACGGATCGCACTTCAAAACGAGGTAAACATAGGAAGATGCCGCTTTGATTGTGTGAGTACCAAGTATGAAAATTCGATTTTTTTCTCTCTTCAACCGTTCGTTAAAAACAAAGACTGTACATTTGTTCGGGTTATACTGGTACTGCCACTGTTTTGAATAGATGCTACAGATTTCAAGAATTGCATTTAATCCACAAACAGAGTATAACAGCAACAGCATTTCGTCGGCGACCGTAGGAGAGCTGACCCGAATATCGTACACACAGATGCCAGCCCGAGATTTCTCTAAGGTACTGATAAGCTCGTTGATGTAGAGTAAGTAGAGCAACGGAGAGCTGCGTCTACCTTGACGTTTGAAGCTTATACCTGTTGTGCTGCCACATAACTATTTTGGATTGAATTTTACTACAAAATTATCTCTACATGCAGTATTCTGTATATGATATATCCTTAAACTAACATGAATTCTCAAAATCAACAAATCAAATATTTCGCAAACTATTTTGTAAAATAAAGTTAACCGATACAAAATCAGTGATCCTTATAGCAATAGCTAAAATTTCATCGCTAGATGTGGTATGGTTACATAGATTTAACGAGATACAAACTGCTCGATTTTATTTTTTGTGACACAATAACTTCTATTGTAATTTCCCGCCACGATATCTATTCATACGATACAAGAACACTGGCATGGTGCATGAACATGTGTTGAATATATTGTGTCCAACACAAAACAAGAGCATGTATATATTGTGCCCCACAAAACAAAAAAGAGCATTTAGTATCTTGTTCAATGTGCAGCGCCGGATTAAGCACTAAGCTAACAAGGCTGTAGCCTTGGGCCCCCGATTTATGAGGGGCCCCCAACGGCAGGCCAGTTTCCAAATATATGATCTTTCTTTATTACGCCATTTAACGACTCTATCGGGATTGCAGTAGACATTTTTTTGTATTATTTTACCAGTTTCCCGATGTATATCCAATTGTAACCGTTTTGTTCGTTTTGAGTTACTATGCTATCAATTTTCTTTCTGTGTTGTATATCCATTTAGAATCATTAGTTTTTCTGTTTATTATACGACTTGCTCGTATGGTAATGACGACATCTGGACCATTTAGTTCATTTTGCTTTACTATGCTATCTGGAGGCACCAGTGGGGGCCTCTTAAGATATGTAGCACAACATTGCTTCTTTGTGTTATCGGGCCTTTGATGTATATCAAATAGTATCAGAACCAATCATTGGATTCCTCATGTTGTTAACACCGTAGCGCGGTTTTTAAGCTCAATTTACCTTATGTCTCTAACCTACACAATTTTGTTCACGTACCGTTTCCTCATAAGTCAACGGACAGATTACCACACTGAACTATAGGGTATTTCACTGACTTATCGGATTACTGACACGAGCCACAAGGATACCTCACTATCTCTGAATATTCTAAAACTCGCATCACCGACACGAATAACAGATTACATATACATATTTTTCTAATATTTCTATCGCTTTTTAACTACACTCCCTTTGTTCATATACTCTCTTTTCTTATTCCCTTCCTACCCGTAATTGACAATAACACGTGCGCAACTTAGACATACAGTTCCGTACTAAACTTTTCCTTTTTTGGATACTCACAACCCCTTATTCCCCCCTCTCCCACACAATTGCCCCTTCTCAACTTCCCTATGTAGCTGTCAACTATGTACACATTTTATCCTTGTAGTTGTAGTGTCAAGTATGATTGTCAATATACCGAAGGGGACCAGATGAAAGGGATAGCGTAACATGTGCAGCCTTGGGCCCCAAAGCAGCTTAAACCGGTCCTGTCAATCTGTGTCAACAGACCACATCTAGCGTTGAAATTTTGGCTATTGCTATAAGGAAAATTGATTTTTATGTGTAAACTTTATTTTCGAAATATTTTACGAAATATTCGTTGATGATTACATTATGCACAGAGACAAAGCTTAATCTCAACAGACCTTTACAGTTAACATACTAAGTTTAGAATAAAACGGCAGCGTCATCTTTATGATTAAAGGAAATTATGTATTATGTAACTATAACACGGTTGCATGCAATATCGTTTTAAATCATTTATGAATGTTAAAAAAAAGAAAAATACATAGTCCAGTATTTTTACACAATTAAAGCATGTATAAATTGTTATAACATATGACAAAGACATAGAAAGACATTTATAGGTCCATGTAATTGTTTTTTTTATTACACATAGTCCTACATTTAATTGCATTCAATTAATTGAAAGTTATTATACAAACAACAATAACCAGAGATAACCAATATGCTTATGCATCACATCTACGTTATTTATTCAAAAACATCGATGAAATAAATATGATTAAGTTTGTGAAACAAGCATCAAATTTAAAAAAATATGTTATTGAGAAAATATCCCTAAACAATTCCCATTCACTGTGGAAGGATTCTTAATATTTTTTTTAATAGATATTGTTCTATTTTATTCATATTGTGTATTTATTGGCTCCTGTTATACATGGAATGCATTTATTCATTTTACAAAATAAAGCTTAATATACAAAATAACTTTATTTATTCCTTAATCGTACCTTGCTGAATAACCAGAAACTGTTCTTATTCATGAAGCTGTAAGGTGGTAATACACAAATTCTACCAACTTTGTGCAACTTCTATGCCTTGTTGGCATGATGATTTGCAACAATCCAGCCACTTAAATGACCTACTTATCTTGTAAAGAAACCACCATATTTAATGAACTTTATAATTGAAATGTAAAAATAATAAACTGAAATTTGCTTATTTAATTGAACACTCATCATAATTCTGTCATGACATGACAGTTAAAATCAATTCATTGACTACTTGTACAAGAATTGAAACACAGACTTGTATAATAAAGATCACTGTGTAGTCATAAAACTAATAAGTTATGTTTTATACACTTTATAAATTGATCTAGCAATGCACCTTTAGTACATAAAATGTTATAATGATATCTCAAAAAGGCTAAAGCCCATACTTACCAACATTTGTTTATTTCATGAAAACTGTTTCCAGTTCAATTAATGAATAAAACAATATTTTTAAAATAATATATTGCACTATCAGTAGCCTAAAAAGCCATTGGCCCAAAAAAATGCTACTACAATAAGGAAAACATAATTAAATATTTTTGCAACATGGTATTTACCTTTTGTTTAAACACGATTTATTTAGTTCATTGAAATACATATAAGCAATACAATACAAGCATACATATTATATTTGAGCAATATGCTAGGCAGGTAGAATTGCAGTATTGCTTTACATAAAGGCTGTAAAATACAATTGGACAGAATTTAGAAGGAAGCTCGCGGCTTATACTATGTCTCTCTTCTGTCAGTTAGAAGCGCTGCTGTAATGGTGTAAACAACCAAACGTATAACAATTATTTAAAGACATGTCAAAATTACAAACAATATATTACAGTGATAGATAATTGCACACTGGTAAGAAATGTAAAAATAATATAACTTATAACACAAAAGTATAACAGAGTAATGTAGATAGCATAAGAGCTAATAAGTGGAGAAGGAAAGGGATAGCAGTGGAAGAGTAAAGTTTCAGAATAAGAGAAGTTGCGGTAAGAAAGAAAGCAGTTGCGGGAACGGGGCATCGTTAGCAGAATATGGTTTGTTCCTGAGATATAAATGGGATAAAATCTATGACTATCTCGGATGAAAGACTGAACATGTTTGAATATTAATGAATTTACTTCATATGAGCCGTCTTTAACCCCGAAAAGATGAAGTTGCAAAGTTATGGGTAAGAATCTAGACAGATTGTTAAAAGGGATAACTCTTTTTTCTGTATAAATGGGACAATTGAAGAAAAAATGATATGTGTCTTCAATCGCACCGCATTGACAATATGGACTTTGTACAATGTTTTTTGAGTACAAATGTTCATTTAAACTGCTACAATGCATTCGTAAACGCGCATGTAGAATATACGATGTCCGCTCTCCATCGTAGAAATGCTGGGGAATTATTCTCTTATCTTTGCTAAGATTTGCTTTGAAAGCAGAGAGAGAAGGAGCCGTTCTCACCGATTCCGGTAAATTGTTCCACAAGTTTATAGTTGATGGTAGGAAAGATCGTGTAAAAGTTGTGATTTGCATTGGATACTGCGAATGTTGTTAGAGTTACGAAGTGGATAAGCAGATCTTTCTCACACGCTAGAGGGGATAAGTGTGCACAAGTATGGGGGTGCTAGTGAATTATACATTTATAGAATTTGGTAAGTTTATGTTTTGTTCTCCTATTTTTTTATTGGTTCGAGAGCAGTTTCATTGTATAGGTTTTGCAAGAATGCCAAACGTGTTCCCCCGCTGATTTTCCTTGCTGCTTCCTGTTGAATCTTCTCAAGTTCTATTTCATCTTGTGTATTTATGTTATCCCAGACTATATCAGCGTATTCAAGAATTGGTCTAATAAATGTTGTGTAAATCGATAGAAGGGACTTTCTATCGAGCGTAAACTTGAACGTTCGCATCGCATTGATTCTTTGCCATGCTTTCTTCTTGACTGATTCAATAAGGTCATGCCAGGAACATGTATCAGAAAAAGTTAAGCCTAGATGCTTGTGAGACGAAACATCAGTGATTTGGCAGTCGTTAAAAAAGAGAGGAGGATGGATTGGGCGGTTGTTTTTTCTAGATATAACTAAGGATTCGGTTTTGGATGGATTGAAGGTTACCAACCACTTATCAGCCCAGGAATTAATTTTTGCAAGATCAGTGTTAAGATGATTAGCCGCATCAACAGGGTTGTCTACGATGATATATAGCGTAGTGTCGTCTGCAAATTGGCGAATTGGACAGTGTATATCTCGTACAATGTCATTTATATAAATGAGAAAGAGGAGGGGCCCTAATATAGACCCTTGAGGAACACCAGCGTTTATGGGTAATGGGTCAGATTGGCAGCCAGAGATTACAACACACTGGGTCCTCTCATGTAGGTAGTCTTTTAACCAAGATAGAAGATTGCCCGAGATGCCACTAAGTCGGAGCTTGTGGATAAGTCCTTCATGCCATACTCTGTCGAAGGCCTTAGAAATGTCGCAAAAAACGGCTCGAACCTCTTTACCTTCGTCAAGGGCTTTACAAAAGGAGTGATACACAGAGACTAATTGGTTGACAGTGGAATCTTTTGGGATGAATCCTGATTGAGATGGGGTTATAAATTCAATAGCCCTTAAATGGTTAAAATATATTTGTGGAGAATTCTCTCGATACATTTACTTAAAACACTTAAAAGGGAGATCGGTCTGTAATTTTCAACATCATGAGAATCAGACTTTTTGTGAAGTGCACAAACAATTGCTTCTTTCCAGCTCCGTGGGATCCTACCATTACTAATAAAAAATTTGAAAAGATTTTGTAGTGGACCTGAAATCTCAGATGCAATTTGCTTAAGAACTTGACTATTTATTTGGTCTGGACCTGATGCCTTTCCCGTTTTCATAACTTTAATGGAATCCAAGACATCTTGACGGAAAATAATGAGATCTTAAAAGACGGGGCAATCTGGCTCTTGGGAATGTAGGTTGTGCATATGCGTACTTGGTGTAGTTAAGGTAGATTGAGATTGGAAGAATGAATTAAGAATATTTGCTTTATCAAGGGGTGACTCATATATGGTACCATTATGAATTAAGGGAGGCAACTCGTTTTGTGTGGTGTTTTTATTTGTGATTTTTTTTTAATTATTTTCCAGAACTCGGATGATGAGTGTTGATTTTCACGTATAAGTAAAGCGAGATTTTCAAAGTGCACTTTTTTCGCTGATCTGACAAGATTATTAACAATATTACGTTGTTGGCGAAAGATGTGCCAGTTTCGGTCTAAATCGGTAGCCTTGGCTTTTTTGTATGCTCGTTTGCGGCGTCGGATTTCCTTACGAAAATTATTATGCAGCCATGGAGGACCGGCTGTTCTTATTGCAACTATTTTGTTCCAGATTGTAGCATCGCAGAGACTGATAAGTTGACGTGTGAAATTTGAAGTATATATGTCAATATTATTATCATCACAACAGCTGTTCCAATCGAAATTCTGCACAAGTTGTCTAAGATTAGTGAAGTCCCAATCTTTGTATCGCCATATTTTACGTTTAAAATTAGATCCAGCTATTCTATTGAAGTTTATGACGCAGTAGACTGGGCAATGAAATCGAAGTTGCGGTTAAGAAAGGGTTCTCCAACGCCGCTTTTTAGCACTTTCAAGGAAGATGTTACTATAAAAAGGTCAAGAATGGAATTAGAGGTTTCAGTAAAATGAGTATGTTCTTTAATAATCTGTGTGAGATTATACTGTAAAAGAAGGGAGTCCATTTTGATCCTGCACTGTGGTTTATTCATGTCAAGATTAAAATCACAATGTTCTAAATACCGGTGTCAACGGCTAGTGAGATCGAATCGTTTATGCATTCTAGCAGATAAGAAGAAGAGTTTGATGGTCTGTAGAAAGAGCCAGATAAAAGACGCCTTCCCTTTATACGTAGTTCGACCCATAGACATTCTAGATCATCATTTTGTAGGTCAGGTCGCTTAATGGCAAAGAGATCGGATTTTACGTATTCTAGAATACCTCCATGGGGATCGTTTCTTCTATCCCGCCTAAACGGCTTATGATAAGAAGGGAAAAGTAGGTCGTCAGTGTCAACTGTTGAGCTGAGCCAAGTTTCAGTAAACACTATAATATCAAAATTGTTGAGATCGGCATACATAATATCTTTCTTGGCGAGGAAGCTCTGAACGTTGTAATGAACAAATTTTAAATTATGAGCAAATGCATCATTTATTGAAGATGAGAAAGATGTACCAGAAGAAGAGGATGACATATCAAGGGAGATGTCGGGTCTAGGATTTGGGTGGACATCGCCTCCTCTAAGAAATAGGATTGCCAGCCAGCAAACTAACTCGAACATATTCATTTGTTGAAGCCCTTTACATTTCATAGTACGTGAGTGGAACAAACCTATCCTCATCCTGTACACTCCTATGTCAGTGTACATCATGTAATGCTGAGTGCAAGAAATAATAAGATGAGGAAAAAGCTATCGTGCGCCCGGCCCGCAAGAAGTGAAAGAAGGAAGGAGGAATAATGAGAAGAGAAGAATAACAAAAATAAACAAAAAAGTTGGTCATGTTGATGTTATAAAGAGATGTTTAAACCTCATTTGATAAATTTATATTTTGGGCTGTATAAATGATACAGAAAGTGGAGCTTATATTGAGTGATCGCGTAGAAACATAATAGTACAAGGATCTACGCAACATGGGCTTAGTACTTGGGCAAACCGAAAAATGACAGCTTTTTACAAAGCTTGAATTATATGCTACTGCGGCGTGTTAACGGGATAGTCTGTGTTTGTACAATGTGCACGATTTCCGCAAGCTGAAAGAATACACGTGCACTAAGTGTGTGGCGAAAGATTGTAGATTACTGTTTAGGCACAAGTTAGGAGTTAGTGATCGTGTTCATTGTGATTTTTTTTTCTTAATACGAGTTTACAAGTAACTTCAGGTGAAATTGATATTGAAAAATGCATCTTATTCGGTGATTTTAAATGAAATGTGTGTAGTTGCACAATACACACATGCATAACATATTGTCAATTGACTTATAAAACATATCCATTTATCATTGAAATTGTCAATGTTAGCTCAAATATTCCTTTAAACTGTGAAATCGTACTTTTGTTTGGTTCATATATTTTGAATGATTAATCATACAACTATCATAAAAAAGAAAATACACCACATCAAATAAATAAGTAAAATAACACTATTTCTAGTTTATCATCTCTATTTCTAAACCAGTAATTGACAATCGTCTGAATGGATTTGGGAAACAGATAATTTTTCGGTTCTTAATATGAATTATTTTCAGTAAGGCAACTTCAGAATTAGCAGCATACTAATCAGTAAGTCCCTTTTCACATTTAAAAAAAAGTAAGCATCAGATTATAAATGAAAGTTTTATTTTTTAGTCTTTGTTATTAAATTATGCTTGTTCAACAAATGCTTTAAATTAACCGTGGTGTGGAACAAGTAAGATTGACATATGTCGACCTCAAACTCTGAGAATGAATAATAATTTCTGGTCGTATTGCCAGTCAGCTAGGTTATTGGCTGCTACCTATTCTTAGTACATACAATGATTTTTAACTCAAAAGACTTTTTTACATTGTCAGTGTTTGATTCCTTTGAAAGAAAGTAAAACTCGTCTTATTAATTTGAGATGCGTATATTACCCTAGACCCTAGTTATTTAGTTCCTACCGTTTTACGATTTCTCTTGGTAAAAGCACCATATTTGTCCCGTTTCCGTTTGGGTGGTTCTAACTCGTCGGGCTTTTGGCTGGTATTCCTTGAAGTTGTCCGTGTCAGGGAACAGAGTTGGAACTGCATCAGGATGCAAACATGTCTCAGCCCTTCGCCCGCACTCGCCATCACACTCGGGGGTAGACAAAACACTTAACCTAAAATTGTTTTATGCATGTCTTTAAATATTTGCTTGGCGAAATGTCCATCAATCTCCCGTCGATTCAACGTTGTTAATTCACGGCTAGATCGATTTGCGCTTGATACTATCGTCCTTTGGGAAGCCGAATAATCCTTTCTCCCCCTTTTCAGTACGAGCATTGCAGCCAAACGCTGCACACTGCACCATCGTATTATCTGTAGATCCTCAATGCCACGTAGCAATTTGAATCGCAATAAACACAACATAGATTGAAAATGCATAAAATACAAGTAAATGATGAACACAATCCAGTATACATTGTCGTTTTGCGGGAATTTGCGTAACTGTAAAAAAACAATGGAGGTCATTCTTGGCTATGCGCATTGGCTTACGACTACGTCATCGGGGGAAATAATGGCGGAAATAATCGAACGCATAAAGGAAACTACCGATCATCAAAATCATCGTTTTTAGCTCAAAATATTTTTGTATTGATTTGAATGTTATGATATGGTATTCCTTTATAAATTATGATCAACAGAATTCTTCTGTTGAGCTTTAAGATTCAATTTTAATACATCATCTATATTCAGTTGATTGTAACCTAGAAGCTGCACGCGCTTTTTGAAGACGGGGAAAAATATTGAAAATTTTAAGAAAAACTTACAGATTAACAAGTTATATAGTAGTTTATTATATGCAGTAAGTGGTATGTGACATTGTGCATCAAGGAAAAAGTGGTATTTGTGCATGGTAGTTTGTGTAATTGAAGAAATATAATCAGTTTGCTAGAAGCGGACCATTTGGACGGGAACTTTGTACCTGAGCACCGGGTAATCCGAAAGTGTCATCAGTTTTCGTGGCTCAGATATTGTCGATTATTATCTTCTACACACTGTATCCGTTTTAACTGCTGTCATTATAGTGTACGATAGCCCATAAGCAACCTGTGTAAACCTGAAGTTGTTTCAGTATGGCATCTTTAGACACTAAAGAGTCACATGAGTATGTCGAGTCGACCATGGGCCCGTCCATCACACAAGTAGCAGAGTTTACACCTGTCAAACAGAACAGGAAGCGAAACCACTCGTCCCCAGTTCATGGATCCGCGAAGAAGGTAAAGGAGGATGTTGCTTGTGAAAGTTCTTCTAGCGATAAAATGAGCTCCCTGTCTGAGCCGGTGTCCAATGAACTTCATCCAGTTAACTCTGATCTCAAGGCCCTATTATCAAAGCTCTCTACTGACATATGTGCCATGAATGTCTCGATAAACAATCGTATTGATCAACTTGAAAGTTCCATAGAGCAAAAGTTGACCCATAAATTTGCACAACTGTTGGACAAGAGAGTTAACATTGAGCTGGGTCGTATTAAGACGAATGTGCAAGAGCAACTTGACTCATTTAAGGAGAAAATTACTGAAGAGTTACAAGAAGTCAGTGAAAAGTGTTCCTCAGTCACGGCTGCAGCTGGCGGACCCAGTGGTGGTCAAGATATCTCAAAGAATTTGGCAATTCGTGGCCTTCCCTATCATGAGGGAGAGAATCTGAACAGTAAAGTGAAATCTATGTTCAAAGACGTAATGAAATGTGATGTGCAAGTATGCAACACACAGAGAAAGACAAGTGCTAACAGTTCCAAGCCGGGTGTTGTTATTGCTACCATGCAGTCACAAGAAGATAGGCAGAAAGTGTTGAAAAACAAGTCAAAGCTGAACGAAAGCAGAACTTATTCTGATGTTTACATCCAGTGCAATCAATCGCGAGAAGAGCGTTTGATGATGAGTAACTTTAGAACCTTAGTTGGCGCAATGAATGCCGAGGGGGTGAGTGTTCGAGGGAATCGTGTGGTGCGAAACAGGCCAATGTCGAGTGATGACAGGCAGAACCAAGGAACTAGTCATTCACAGGGTGATGGCTCACAACGCAACACTGGGTGGAATGGTCCTCGTGGTGCTCCTCGACGCGGTGGGTCTTCTGGGCGTGGTACCAACAGTGATCGTGGATGGCAAAGAGCACAGCAGAACAGAGGAACACGAGGAGGAAACAATTATTAGTTAAAAACAGGCTTTTGGAATGTTCATGGTTGGAGCAGTTCGAGCTCTAGTGACAATTTTATTTTACGTGAACAATGTATTAAGCATTTGAACCTTGATTTAATTGGGATTGCTGAGTCTCATTTAAAGAACTTTAATAGTATTGATGTTTCTGATTATACATGGTTTGGTAATAATCGTAAAAATATTCATGTGAATGCAAGAACTGGCTCTGGTGGAGTTGGGTTTTTGGTCCGTAACAGTGTTCTAGATGTTTTTGATGTATCTATTTTAAATGACTCCACAGATGGTATATTATGGCTGAAATTTGTACACAAAAATGATAACTTTTGCTTTTTACCATGTGTTTGTTATCTTCCTCCAGAAAACTCTGCTAGGCATGTAGATGCAACTGCCTTTTTTGACACAATACTTGTAAACTTATATGAATATCAAAACCTAGGTCTGCCTTTTATTTGTGGATACTTTAATAGTCGTTGTGGCGATTTGGAGGACTTCATAGCAGGTGTTGATAATATTATTGAGAGAGATGTGATAGACTTTAAAACAAACAAATATGGAGATCTTTTTATTGATTTTTTAATTAACTGCAATTTTTTGCATGTTAAATGGACGTAATACAGTCCATAATGATTACACGTCAATTTCTGTAAAGGGTCAATCAGTTGTAGATTATTGCATAGTACCTTATGAAAACTTGTCATTATATAGTCAGTTCTATGTGCATACAGTTGTTGATGTTATGAACAGTATTGAATTGCAGGATAGTATTGCTCCAACATGTGTCCCTGACCACTCTATTCTCACATGGGTTATGGAAATTGAATCCACTGACTTGGAATTTGCTACAGATAAGACTGGGTCAGTACAAAGTACAGATAAATTTGATTGCTCCAGAATTCCTAATGATTTTCTGCTAAACCAAGTTTTGGTAGGTCAGATTAACGACTGTATTTCTAACCTTGAACAGGGTTACAGAACACAATCAGACATAGATCAGGCATTTGGAGATTGGTGTGGTATTGTACGGGATGAAATGTATGATAAACTTCCGTTCAAAACGATTATTCATGATTCCTGTAGAAGAAAGTGCAGGTCTGGTAAGCCATGGTGGAGTAATGAATTAAGTAGTCTATGGTCAGATATGTGCAAAAAAGAGAAGTTATGGTTAAGATGTAACAATAAGCATTTAAAAGTTCAGCTTAAGACTGACTATATAAGGTCTAGGAGGTTTTTTGATAGAGCGGTACAAAAGGCCAAAAGACATTACTGGTTTTCTACACAGTCTAGATTATCTAACTTAGCTTCTGATAATGATGTAGAGTTTTGGAAGACTATTGGAACTTGTGGTGTTGGCCAGGAACGTAAGAAGGGTATTCCTCTTGAAGTTGTGTTAGACAATGGGACAGTTTCTTCAAAATTGGAGGATGTGTTGTTGAGATGGAAGAATGACTTTGCAAATCTTTTGAATCAATCTGTTAATTCAAATGTCGGCCAGCATACAAGTAGTTTTGATAATGTGTACCATGAGGAGTTGGATAGACCTTTTTCAGTTTTTGAGGTGAAAGCAGCTATTGACCGAGCCAAGTTGAATAAAGCGACGGGCATTGACCAAATTCCTAATGAAGTTCTTAAGAATGACATGTCTGTCTCCTTTTTGCATTCTTTATTCTGTGTATGTTATGAAACTGGTATGGTCCCATCAATGTGGGGTAAGAATATCATAAACCCTATCCCTAAGTCGAGCACTGCTGATAAGAGAGATCCTTTACAGTATCGTGGTATTAGTTTGGCTTGTACTATGTATAAATTGTATGCAAGTATTTTGAACCATAGGCTGTCAAGCTGGTCAGAACTTAATGATAAAATAGAGGATGAACAGAACGGCTTTCGCAAAAAGCGCAGCACTTTAGATCATATCTCTGCACTGACCAATATTATAGATGTTCGCAAGAAGTTACATAAATCTACGTTTTGTTCATTTATTGATTTTAGACGTGCGTACGACGGTATTGAGCGGAATTTACTCTGGCAGAGGTTGAATAGTATAGGTGTCCCAACAAAAATGTTAGATGCAATCAAATCCTTGTATGCGTCGGTCTCCTCTTGTGTTCGTATAAATAGGCATTATACTGATTGGTTTGCAGTTACCACTGGTTTACGGCAAGGTTGTTCGTTGTCACCGTTGCTGTTTAATCTCTTCCTTAATGACTTATCTGTGCAGATAAAGGCGGTTGGTAAAGGTGTTTTGATTGAAGACGAGCTAGTTTGTATATTGTGCTATGCAGATGACCTTGTGTTGATTGCGGAAAACGAGCAAGATTTGCAATGCATGTTAGATGTATTAAGCCAATGGTGTACCTCGAATAGTATGGTGGTCAATGCAAATAAAAGTAACATTGTGCATTTCAGGCCAAACTCTGTGCCCAGATCTGAATTCAACTTCAAATGTGGTGTTCATGGATTAACTTATGTTGACAAATACTCCTATTTAGGTTTATTACTATCAGAACATTTGGACTTTAGTATTTCTGTCAAATCTGTTGCACAGAGTGCTAGTAGAGCACTTGGCTTACTTATTGCTAGATATAAAAGTATGGGTGGTATGTCATTTGCAGTTTATAGCAAGATGTACAATTCTACAGTGTGGCCAGTTATCTCATATGCATCAGCTATATGGGGCATACGGACATATGCATGTATAAATGCTGTTGAAAATAGGGCCCTACGCTTCTTTATGGGTGTTGGTAAATACACTCCATCAGCTGCATTAGCCGGTGATATGGGATGGCAACCACCTCTAGTTAAACAGTACAAACATGTTTGTAATTTGTGGCATAGATTTGGTAGTATGAATATGAACCGGGTTAATAGGAAGGTTTTTCAGTGGACTGTTAATACTGCTGGAGTTAAGTGTAAGAACTGGGTGTTCAGTGTGAAAATGATGTTTAAAGATTTGAATCTTGAAGAATTCTGTATTTATCCAGCTACTGTGTCTAAAAAAACTTTTAGTGACAAGGTTGATAGTGCTATGTTCTGTAAGTTTAAAAGTGATTGGAAAGATACTGTATTACAACCAAATGCAATAAGAGGGAATGGCAGAAACAAGCTAAGAACCTATTGTCAATTCAAGAATGAATATTGTACAGAAGAGTATTGTAAGATGATATTACCATATAGACATCGTTCTGCTTTTGCTAAATTTAGATGTGGGGTAGCCCCAATTATGTTGGAAATTGGGCGTTATGCTAATGTGCCTGTTGAAAATAGATTCTGCCCTAATTGTACAACTTGTGTTGAATCAGAAACTCATGTTATGCTATACTGTCCACTTTATTCTGATATCAGGACCTCTCTTTTTGAAAAATGTCATACCATTACTGATTTTAACTCTATGTCAGACATAGAAAAGATGGTAGTTTTATTCTCCAACAAATTATTGATAAGAGATACTGCCAAAGCCTGCTACAATATTTTAATGACCAGAAATGCTTATTTGTATAGATAGGTTACACATTCTATATGGCATTTTAGTTTTTAGATTTTATCAATTATTTGTAGATAACATAAACAAACTACATTTTTGTACAATAAGGGAATAGGACCTTTGATTGTTGCTTTAAATTATTCCAACATGACACTCTGGAAGTAAATATCTTAACTAATACTTTTAAATTCTACACACAGGTTTCATGAGATTATTTTTATATTGAAACTATCAAAGGTCTCAATATTCCACTTATGCAATATTGTTTTATTGTTTTATATCCATGTTTTATAATTTTAACATATTTGGTTAACTTTTAACTGATGCATAGTAATTGTGTTCTTGACTACTGTTATGTCTCTTATAAAGCCATTATATGATTGGCACTGTAATTGATATGAATACTTTTATTGTTGTATATACTTGTACAGTGATGAGACAGAAATAAAGATAGAAATAATCTATACAATGAATAACAGCAGCAAAACATGATGTAAAGAAAGCTTGTTATCGGTTTATTTCGTTTTATTGATCTGCATAATCAGCAATATATGCTTTTTGCAAATTACAATCACATTATAATTGTATATAAGCAGTGAGATGACGTTCGGCTTTAAAAAATGTGATGTATGTAATTCTAGTTACTGTACAACAAGTATAAGAAAGTAAATCAAAGCAAACAACTAATGTTAATAGATGACATTATATAACCAAACAACAAACAGCACAATAGACAACAAAAACATTAGCAAAGATAATTGTATATTTTGTGAAGGCATTTTCTATAACACGCAAGCAACAGTAGGATCAATGACATCTTTTCGCTTTAACATTGAAAAATATAAACATTTGGATACTATACGGATAAGTTTTTAAGACTTTAATGTCATATTATTTCGAAATCATTCAAGGTATTTAATGACACCTATATTTTGTATTTCGACCTCAGATCTATATAAATTGGACAAATACATAGAACGCACAATTCAGATCAAATTGTACTAAAAGTACACACTTTAATATACGATTTTTGACGTTAATGTTATTAGTTCTTCATCTGTTTATTTCTAAGTGATGCGAGCACAATCGGAATCTACGCAATGCAACTGTGTGGTTGTTTATTATCTAAACAAATCAAGTATGTTTAAAACCAACTTTCTTTTTAAATGTGATGTAATATTTAAGCTTACTTTGTGACTGTATACATTCTGTTATCAATACAGTAAGATTATAAAAAAATCGATAAAACACTAATTACTCCGTGATAACGTTCAATAAACCATAGATATGTGGCGTGACAAAACACAGATGAATGTTGAATAGGTTAATCATGTTATCAGAGCAAATTATAAGACATTATATATACAATACGTTTAAACCTCTTTAAATTTTGTTGATGGTCATATACATGTCATGCTTTTACTCGCTTCCTCCCCACTTTCAGAGGACATGTACATTTGACCTAATCATTCGGTACCATCCGTCGTAAAATCTGTAGCGTATAGATAATATAAGTTCAGAAAGATTCTATAATTTCAAGGAGACAGTGTGAATGCGAACGTACACTGCAAAGTATGTGACACATTTTTGTTTCAGACGAAGTTATGATTTGTGCAAGCAATGTATGGCATGTTTGGAATAGTTTAGGCAAACTCGAAAACTTTTGTTATAATGATACAACGCACGCTAGCCTCGCTCAGGGAAAACAGGGTCTTATTTATGTGCGTTAAGTATCGTCCCAGATTAGACTTTGCAGTTAGCATAGTCTAATAAGAGGCAACGTTCCGCCTAAAATGGAGTTTCGCGAAGGCTTATCTGGGACTCCACCTTTCTCTTTTATTATACTTTTTGTTTTAAGGAAGTCTCTTCTTAGCGAAAATCCAAGTGAGATGGGAACGTCGTCATTGATTAGCCTATGCGGTCTTCTCATGGTCGACACTTTAAGCACATGCATTTAACCATGTTTCTCAGAGCGTGGTTCAACCCGTAATTGTTCATCTAAATCAATTACCGACTTCTTGCTACTGGTCAGTCATGCTTATTTATTATTCATTTACTATTTCAAATATTGCACCGGTTAATGTTTTGGAATAAACACTTACGCAAACGGTATGAAGAGAATACAAACTTTCAATTCGGAATTTCGCTGCGATGATTTCGTAAAAAAATGATAATAGACTACTGGCTTGTGTTATCATAAAAGAAATAAGTCAGACTGACTTCAACTTGAAGACGTCTCAATTGTGCTATATTTGCGCATGAAGCCACTACATTGGTGAATGAAATGTTGGCGGTGTTACAATGAATATTATACAGATATTTACGTGATTCGATGAGCTAGGAAACACATCTCGGTCGTTATAAAATTTAAAAGCACATATTTGAAGTATTGATGTGGAATTTCAGTCTGAATCGACAATTATTTACAAAAAAATAGCGTTCCTTACTCCTTCACGGATGTAATCAGGGTTAATAAAAAAAAACAAATACACCAATAAAATAAACAGAGGATGACACTGACTATGCGTTTGACACCCATGGCGTCTATATTCAACAGTTTTGAACGAAGAGAAAACTGCGCCTAATGCTTGTTCTTTAAGTGTCGTCCTTGGTTAGCATGTGCAGTCCGCAAGGGCTAATGAGGGACGACACTTTCCGCTTTTATGGTATTTAAAGTTTAAACAAAGTCTTATCTTAGTAACAAACATCCAGTTAAGAAGGAAAGTGTTGTCCCAGATAAGCCTTTGAGGAATACACAGGCTAATCTGGGATTACACTTTATAAATACACATTGAGGCTCATTTTCCAAGAGCGCGACTCATATTGTTATTTTATTTGAACGCCACGTCGTTAATGTAAACACCGATCATTAATTGTTAAATTAATAACATAGTTTGGTCAATATGTGCTGCTACTATTTTGTGTCGAATAAGACGCTTATAACGAATGGTATCGTCTTGCGTAAGTTATCTATCTATTGGTGTAAACACTGGTCACTGCGCTGTTGGAAGGCACTATCGGTAAACTGTTTCTTCCCGAGTTTTAAACTTGCTGTTGCAAAAAGAATGGTTTAAGTTTCGATACCAAGTTTCGTATTGAGTAAGTAGAAGGAACTATTGTAAACAGTAACGTGTGACATAGGACGAATATTCTCCCTTACCACTGAATATGATTATAATATATTAATCTAGACTTACAGCGAGGCGCAGATGAAATCAGTTCGGATGATGCATGTTACAGGTTGAACACATTTCTAGTATAACGACGGAATATCTACGTCTTATATCAACTGGACAACTCATTTAAACGGCCATCTAAATGACATGTTGCATAATAGTAGTATTGGAAGTTTGAAATGCATATACATGTTCATATATCAGGCATGTATAACGATTTGAAAAAACAGTAAATTGCTTTATTAATTTTCATACTTATAATAAGTAAATATGCACAGTCCAATATCATCGATATGTAGATAAAAAACATGTTTGCTTGATTTGTTTAGCAACATTAATTTATGCATTCTTTCAATGTTGTCATCACAAGTACATGTATGTAGTGTAAGTTAAAGTGATATTATGGGCATCTAACAGTATATAGGTGTCTATCGCAACCGATTTTTTGTGTGTTTTCACTTCATATACACTTATATTTGTTAATGCAGCATCAACATACTAAAACAATATCCCGGAAAGAGAAAAAAAACATTTGAAAATCAACCGAACTTTCGTTTTGACAGCTGACGACAGAAATGATTCGATGTACGATGTGAGTCTAAATGTAGTTTTCATGCAGATTCGTTCATACGACACAAAAACACAAAAAAAAAAATACGGATCATTTCGGCTTAGAGGACTGGGTTAGTCATGTAAAATATCGAAACTAATATATATTTTTTTTATAAACAACTGGTAGCAAGATGAGTTGTAGATAATTTGTCAGTTACGACAGTTTAACTAATTATTTTGACGTGTTAATTCTTTTCAGCTCAATTCAACAGTGAAAAATGCCCATAAAATCACTTTAAGTACTAGACGAAAATAAGGGATTGATATAATTCACTATATGAGTCGCGTTCTGAGAAAACTGGGCATAATGCATGTGCGTAAAGTGTCGTCCTGAATCAGGGACGACACTTTCCGCTTTTATGGTATTTTTCGTGTAAAGGAAGTCTCTTCTACACGAAAATCCAGTTAAGGCGGAAAGTGTCGTCCCTGATCAGCCTGTGCGGACTGCACAGGCTAATCTGGGACGACACTTTACGCACATGCATTCAGCCCAGTTTTCTCTGAACGCGACTGATATGGTCCCAAATGTTAGGATAATGTGAATTTATCAATATTAAATGCACGGTACTACTTTCTGAACCCACTACAGAGGTATTGAAATGTTGCTGTTGTGACAAGCAATATTATAAAGGTATTTACCGTGTGTGTCTTATCTGATTCGGTGAGCTATGAAACACTTGTTTATCGAAGCGCGTGTACACATTAGTTACTGCGTCGTTGCAGGACGCTATCATTGAACTCTTTCTACCCGAGTTTTAAACTTGGTTTTTGCAAAAGGAATCGATTTAGTTCTGGTATAAAGTTTCGTATTTTGTGAATACAGCTTTGTACAATTTGCTTTTAAATACTATCAAAAGATTATTTGCTCTACATGTTATACCATATAGTTTTCACTTATACGTGTTTATCAATATTAGCTATCACACAATAGTCAAAAGTACTCGCGCATTTATTTTGTATGGTGGCAGATTCCTGCCATATCGTTTTGGCGTGTTTGTGTGTTTGGTATTTACAAGTATTTAGTGTTAAGATAATGTGTACATGATAAATTAATAACATTTATGTGATAATGGATAATACAATGAGTTACTAAAAACTTATGCATTCTTCTCGATATAGTGTTTATAGTACGTTTATCATCTAGACATGGGTAACAAGTTAAAGAAATTAACAACTCGTGTCGAATGATACATCTGTGTACATTTAAGTGTACTTTAAGTGATACAACAAGTGTAAAGCACTACATGTATTATGTTAACCCATTTATGCCTAGTGGACTCTCCCATCCTTCTAAAATGGATCAATTTATTTCCAAAATTAGGGATGTCTAGTATATTTATTTCTATATTAAGAATATTTCTTACAGAAATTCCTTTAAGCAAACAGCGCAGACCCTGATGAGACGCCGCATCATGCGGCGTCTCATCTGGGTCTACGCTGTTTGTCAAGGCTTTTTTCTAGACGCTAGGCATACATGGGTTAAGTGTCAGTATAAAGTATCTTATGATAAGTGTCAGTATAAAGTATCTTATGATGAGTGTCAGTATAAAGTATCTTATGATAAGTGTCAGTATAAAGTATCTTATGATAAGTGTCAGTATAAAGTATGTAATGATGAGTGTCAGTATAAAGTATCTTATAATGAGTGTCAGTATAAAGTATCTTATGATAAGTGTCAGTATAAAGTATCTTATGATAAGTGTCAGTATAAAGTATCTTATGATAAGTGTCAGTATAAAGTATCTTATGATACTTTATGATAAGTGTCAGTATAAAGTATCTTATGATGAGTGTCAGTATAAAGTATCTTATTATAAGTGTCAGTATAAAGTATCTTATGATACTTTATGATGAGTGTCAGTATAAAGTATCTTATGATAAGTGTCAGTATAAAGTATCTTATTATAAGTGTCAGTATAAAGTATCTTATGATAAGTGTCAGTATAAAGTTATTACGATAAGTGTCAGTATAAAGTTATTATGATAAGTGTCAGTATAAAGTTATTATGATAAGTGTCAGTATAAAGTTATTATGATAAGTGTCAGTATAAAGTTATTATGATAAGTGTCAGTATAAAGTTATTATGATAAGTGTCAGTATAAAGTTATTATGATAAGTGTCAGTATAAAGTTATTATGATAATGTCAGTATAAAGTTATTATGATAAGTGTCAGTATAAAGTATCTTATGATAAGTGTCAGTATAAAGTATCTTATTATCAGTGTCAGTATAAAGTATCTTATGATAAGTGTCAGTATAAAGTTATTACGATAAGTGTCAGTATAAAGTTATTATGATAAGTGTCAGTATAAAGTTATTATGATAAGTGTCAGTATAAAGTTATTATGATAAGTGTCAGTATAAAGTTATTATGATAAGTGTCAGTATAAAGTTATTATGATAAGTGTCAGTATAAAGTTATTATGATAAGAGTCAGTATAAAGTATCTTATGATAAGTGTCAGTATAAAGTTATTATGATAAGTGTCAGTATAAAGTTATTATGATAAGTGTCAGTATAAAGTATCTTATGATAAGTGTCAGTATAAAGTTATTATGATAAGTGTCAGTATAAAGTATCTTATGATGAAGAGCTGGTAGTGAGTAAGACTTAAAGGGAAGGCGAAGAACAGTAACGGACGAAGGAAAGCTTTGAATGAATAGGAACATTTGTTTAAAGTTTCGATTTCTCCTTATGAGCGAAGAGCACTTCAGAGGTTTTCTAAGAGAGGCTTTAAGGGGGGACAACCTGTAAGATTGTTGCAAGTCTGGTGTAAGGGAATTCCACTCACGTATAGCTGTTGGATGGAATGAGCATAGACATGATTAAGATTTTCCTGAATAAGAGGTACTGATAGATAGATAGATAGATTTATTTCGGCATAGGAAGCATATACACAGTTCACAACATAACATAGAATAAAATAATAAGCAATTATTAAAAACTATATCATATACAATAAACTATGACATGCTCACCAAACCAAGGATAACACAAAAAAGAGCAAGCCCTTATTTCCATTGTGGTCCTTATTATTGGTGGCATGACAAAAAGAGGCAGACCTTAAACATAACTATGTTGACCTTAAACATAACTATGTTCACAGTATAATAATTATTTAATGAAATAAAAAATATATATCACCGTTCAAAAGAGATCAAACTAATTATCACAGTAGTGCTCAGAAAATATGACAGGAGCTGGAATTTAAGATCAATTGATAATGTTATTAATTGTTGCAACACATAGATATTTTGACAGTTGTAATTTGATGACATGAGGTATCATGAATTATCTAAATTAAATATATTGCTAAAATGTATGTTATGAAGTATGAACTAATAATTATCAAAAATAAAAACCTAAGACGAAGTTAATATCTGCTTATTAAAAGTGAAAAGATACACATATATAAAAAGTTAAATATTATTCATTAAATGACTTTTAATGGCAACTTCAAAGCCTTCTAACCTGTTGACCTCAGTGAGTGACTCAGGTAAAGAGTTCCAGAGTTTAATGCTGATTGGATTTTTGTAAGGTCGTCTCGGTTCTGCGAAGGGGAATGTTATTTTAGTTGTATTCAGTTGTGTTTCATTTTGTAAAAGAGAATAAGTCCACATTTCTGCCTTATTTTTGAAAGTGTTTCCCGCTTGAGATCATTTAATACAGAATTAATATTACACATTTTAGTGGATCCGGTACATATTATGGCTGCCTGATATTGTACAGGTTCCTTTTCTGCGCTAAAATTCATTACGGCAGTTACCCAAGGCTGCGACTCCATATTCATAAAACGGTCGCATAAAATGAACATACATTCTTCCAGATTAGACATGGATCTTGCGTGCGTAAGAGACCTCCTCAAAAAGCCGATACGTTGCAAGGCTTTGTTTATAGCTGGATTTATGTTTGCAGACCATTGGGCGTCGTTAGAAAAAAACGCCAAGGTGTTCGTGTTGTTCAACTGTCATTACTTGTACATTTTCGAAACAGAGTTTTGGATATAATGATTTTTTTTTCGGGAGAATACCATTGAGTCGGATGGAGCGCGGTTAAATGATACAAGCCAGGGCATAAAACAAGTATGAAGGACTAGAGATCTTCGTTAAGATAATGTGCGGCTAGTGAGGGCGTTTAAAATATGTACAATGTACATGCTTTTAAATTCAGAAAATTAACTTATTTTTTAGTTAATATTATTAATTATGTCGTTAATATGCACAAGAAAGAGCATCGGACCGATAATCGAACCTTGTGGAACACTTGTGGAGAGCCATGCAGAAGCAGATTTATCAACAAGGACGCGTTGTTTGCATTGTGAGGTAAAAATATTTTGAACCAATTGAGACATTATAGCTTAAATAATAGTCCACGGTGTCATACTCATTCAAATGCGTTTGAAACATTGCAAAAGACTGCTATTTCTTCCTTGTCAGTGTCTATTGGTTTGTAGATATCACCGTAGATACACGTTAGATGGTCCGAAGTGGAACCAACTTAGATTTACAACCGGATTAATGAGAAGTAAGAAAATAGTAAAAAACGGTTTGCATACACATCATTCCATAAGTTTGCTATGAGTAGCTTAGAGGTGACAAAGCGATGTTACGTTTGCTAGCATCCAGAATGATGGGAAACTGGTGCGTTTAAAGAGAATTGAAATAGTTTGAAAACGGTAGGGCTAGGTTTTTTCAACATTCGAGTAGGAATTTGGGGGTTGATCGATACGGTTTCACTCGCTTCGGACGGATCCATGGACTGAACTGCATCGATAACGTCCTGAGGCAATATTGAGTTAGAAAGTCTGTGATGAGTTAATTCGTGTAGAGATGGAAAGAGCTGGTTTGAAAGTCTGTGATAATTTTATTATTGTAGAGATGGAAGGGGCTGGTTTAAAAGGCTGTGATTAGTTTATTTTTGTAGAAATGGAAAGGGCTGGTTTGTATGATGAGCAGAGGTGTTCCTTTAAGTCTGAGAAATTAGTATGATAGAATATAGGTATTATAGTTAATTTGTTATGTTACTGTGTTATTTGTTTCGCTCATTTTGATGTTAAATTTATTATATTTATTTGTGGTATCAGTTTTTGTTTTTTGTTCGAATACATACTTCTATATTGCCTTTGTTGCCTGATTTATGAATTGTCTGAAGTTAGCCAAAGCTGTGGCTGTGTTTGATTTCTTAGCTTTCGTGTGACGTTTATTTATTTGTCACAACAGTTTATGGATATGATAATTATACCAGGACATTTCAGATCGTCGGATTTTTTATTTTTTTACGAAGTGTTTCAGCAGCATATTTAATTATTGTTTCAGATATTATGTCATACACAGTCTCGAGGTAATCACAAGCGATCACATCTGACAATTAACAAACTTTATTTGTTTTCTCTTAATATTGTGTAGTCATAGAGCCAGATGGGGCGTTTGCAGGAGGTATGATCAGGCTTGTTAAATTTGAGAATACCAACAATAGGTCAGCGTTAAGTCCACGAATGAATGGATCTTCTATAAAACTAGCGATTATGTGTGACGTGTCTTTAAATTGGTGAAAAGTTTCGTATGCTTAAATCATAACGTGAGATAGATTTGTGCATGCATGTCTCTGTAAACACAAGGGCATCGTATAATTGAGCTTTAATTTGTAAATAATCGAGCTGTGGCAAACACGACAATAATGACATTTGAGTCCCTTTTGTCGCTCTCGTGTTTGCAACATTCATATCCGACACCACGCCAGAACGATATGGAAAAAAACAGTCACCATAGTTACGAGTGATTGAACGCATGAAAGACAATATTGAGCAAAAAAAGGGTTTTGCGTTTTCGGACGACTACCTTTAAAACATATTTCCTCGAACCATTTACTCACCGTGACGACAATAACCACTTACATCAAGAATAAAATGAGTTTAGTGCTTCCAGGCCTAAACTAATGTATTATTTAGATTTTACGTAGAGATATTCTGTAGTAACCCGATATGAGAGTGTGTTTCAATATTTATGAGGTCCCTCCACGCCTGAAACTGCATTGTGTGAGGACACAAGTCACCCAATCTGAAAAAGCTATGTAAATGTCATTGCAATAAGAGTAAATTTTACGAGTATTACGGAAAATGTCGTCCCTGATAAGCCTTTGCTACACACTTAAAAACAATGCTATTTTAGCTCGGCTGTTTTCAGAGAAAACCCGAGGTATTGTCATAGCCAGCTGGTCGTCCGCCGGTTTTGTCACATTGGCTCTAAAACCAAAGTTCTTCCACCTACAACTTTGAAACTTCATATGTAGCTGCACCTTGATTAGTTTTACACGCCACACCCATCTTTGGATCACTAGGTCAAAGGTCAAGGTCACTGTGACCTCTAATATTGAACTTTAACATAGGCTCTTTTCATCTGACAAGCTTTCATTTATTAAAAAAATGCACCACAGCCGAGCGTTGGCACCCGTTATGCGATGCTCTTGTTTACGTATCATGCCTTGGAATAATTGTAATGGCATTTTTTATTTTATTTTTTCGTTAGCATCTTTGTGATTTCAATCAGGCGTCTTGGATCGAATTGGCAACGATTGATAATCAACAGACAATTTCGTCTATAGTAATAACCGCCTGCGAAGTTAAGGACGTTCTTATGAATCTGCCTTTGGGTAAAGCCTGTGGCCCTGATGGTATTAATAACAAATTACTTGTAGAGGCATCTCATGAACTAAGTCAACCACTTTGTGATCTCTTTAATATGTCTTTGTCGTCGTCAACAGTACCATATGATTGGAAAAGGTCAAACGTTTGTGCAATATTCAAAAAAGGGGACGTTTCCATTCCCTCGAATTATCGCCCAATTTCACTTCTGAATACCATGGAAAAAGTACTAGAACGGATTATCTTTAAACATGTATTCAACTTTTTGCGTGATACTAATTTTTTCACAAGATTTCAACCCGGATTTATGCCAGGTGACTCTACTGTCAACCAGCTTACATACCTTTATAACACGTTTTGTAAAGCACTCGAGTATGGATTGGAAGTAAGGGTGGTTTTTTTCGATATAAGCAAAGCATTCGACAAAGTCTGGCATAGTGGCCTTATATTAAAACTGAAACGCGCCGGTATCAAAGATAAACTTTTGAACTGGTTTTCTAACTATCTGTATCAAAGGCGTCAAAGGGTAGTGGTTCCCGGGGCCTCATCTTCCCTAGCCGAAATCAAGGCTGGAGTTCCACAAGGCTCCATTCTTGATCCCCTATTATTTCTTGTATATATAAATGACATTGTAAATGACATTCAAGCTCATATAAACTTATTTGCAGACGACACTAGTTTATTTGTCGTTGTTGACAATCCTAATTCTGCAGCCGCTGTTTTAGAGCGCGATATAGACAAAATTGCAAAATGGGCCGATACATGGTTGGTAAAATTCAATCCATTGAAGTCAGAATCACTTGTTATATCGCGTAAGAGAGACAAACCCTATCATGCTCCTATCAATATGTACGATACTCCGATTCCCGAAGTGAATAGTCACACACATTTAGGCATTATTCTGTCAAATGATGGAAGCTGGCATCAGCACATTGAATGTATTAAATTAAAGGCCTGGTCACGTGTCAACCTTCTAAATAAACTTCGTTTTTGCCTTGACCGAAGATCACTTGAAATAACTTATTTCACGTTTATTCGACCTATTCTAGAATATGCAGATGTTGTATGGGATAATTGTACAATGTATGAAAAAAATGATTTAGATAAAATTCAAACTGAAGCTGCTCGCATTGTTTCCGGCTGTACCCGACTTGTGTCCTTAAATTTACTTTCTAACGAAATTGGCTGGGAAACTCTTGGCACAAGAAGGTCCAAGCACAAACTCATTCTTTTCTTTACAATGGCCAAAGGTCTTAGTCCAGAATACTTGTCCTCACTGTCCCCACAATCAGTTGGCGAGCGATCTACAAGATCATTGCGTAACTCATCCCACTTAGATGGTGATCGGACTAGGACTTCTCTTTACCAACATTCCTTCTTGCCCTCAACAATTGCTGCTTGGAATTCACTTCCAGACGAAGCAAAACTTGTTGATAACATATCTGACTTTAAAAAGGCCATCGATCTTAACAAATCTCGTAGTAATCCGTTGTTCTATTATGGTAAGCGAAGACAGCAAGTGCTGCACACACGTCTAAGAACTAATTGTAGTTCTCTTAATAAACATTTATTTGATAGAAATCTGGTTCCATCGCCACTTTGTCAATGCGGAAAAATAGAGGACACTACTCACTTTTTACTGATCTGTCCATTTTATGCAGCTATAAGATTAACTTTAGTAAGAACTATAGAACAATACACGGATATATCACTGAGCACATTACTGTACGGAGATGATACTCTTTCAATCAGAGATAACTATGCAATATTTGATGCAGTCCATATTTTCATCGAAGGCTCAGGAAGGTTCAGAGTGGGATAACTATCGGTTCTCTTATTTTTAACATTTGTTTTCACAATCAATTTCTTCGATCATAATAACACCAGCAATATGCTTTTTCTTAATACATTGTCTCAACATATTTTAGCAATGTTGGTTCCGATCATACATATAAACTTGTTTAAACTCGAATGATTATTCAAATGATTTGTGTTTAGAATGCAAATACCGCCACTATGTTTTGTAAATATACCATTGAGGAAAGGAACCCTACTAGCCTAGCTATCGTTCCAATCCTATAAACTTTAGATGCTTGTACATTATGTTGTAAAACACATTATTGAATAAATATGTTTAAACCAATCAGGCGTCTGTTGAAATCGACCCAAGCATGTCGCTCTCTCAGAGAAGAAAGAGACGACGCCTAGGCGATTCTGATGGCGCTCAAGAACCCGGGTGTTGACGTCATTGGGATCACGTGCGTGGCCGGCAATGCTGACACGGACCAAGTCGGACGCAACGTGTTACGCGTGGTGCAAGTGGCAGACAGGCTCGATGTAAGATGATTTTGTTCCGCACAAAGGTCAATACTAAATAATTGATAGCAAGTTTATGACGCCATTTTGGATATGAAAAAAAAATATTTACACAGCGTAGTATATACCTTTTTTCAGATACAGCAAGTTTCAAATCACCGTAATACTTTTTATAGGACATTTTGTCTAAAACCTTCGTTTTTTCTGTGCGCAATTTACAACATAGTTTTCTAAGCGCCAAGCATGTGTCCTAAGCGCCAACAAAATAAATATAAAAAAAACTTAAAATTGTTTCGTGTATCTCCATTTATAACGTGGACATTGTTATAACACGGTGTGTGTGTGTAAATCGAAAGCAGAGACATAAAGAGCAATCATGAATACATGTTACGGTAATGTATGCGTTATCATGCATAGTTGTGTAGCTATTGAAAAGATGAATACAAAGTGACGAAAGCATAGCGTATGGTGTACCATTCGGGTCTGGTATGCTAATCTTTGTTATCTCCAGGTCAATGTCCAATAGCGAAATAGGTCGAACCTTCGTATCCTAAGATTCCGAACAAAACAACAATATTAAGTCGGGCATATAAAAGCCCATTTGAATATTTAATATACACACAATGAATATTCAGCTGCACAAGCCGGATAGAACCCTTAGAACCAATGCGGTCCTAAATGTATGGCAAGGAACCAAATTTCGAAAACACATGTATAAGATTACAAACACTAATACACAAGAAACACAAAACATGGATTTACACACACCATTCTCATACAAAACGGCATTGCATGATTTTCTAAGTTCTAAAGCGTTTCGTTCAATATGATTGTGCGTAAATGCGTGTTATACAGTCAGTTAACCAGTTTTGAATCACCCGGCAAAAAACGTAAATTCTTTTGAATACAAATTAATCGGAACTGCTGATTATCCGGAACTGGTTGACAAACTGTATAAGCCTTAAAAAGTAAAGTCATGTTAAAGACATACGGTGTATTTTAGAAGTCTCCAGTTTATTTTAGACGCACACGCAGAATGCACGCACATAGTCTGTTGCATTATACGAAATTGTCTTTATGTCATTGTAATTCAGTCATTGACCTATCAACAAAAGATTTTTATAAATACAATAGCGCTAGTCTATGTGATTAAAAATCACGCATGTTTATGTAACACTCTTAAACACGCATTCACTTGCAAGACAATTAAAAAAAAACGAGAGATCCCTTAACAAAGCCCTTGCGTTCTTAATTGCTGGATATATCGTTAATAATTACAATTTACGTTTAGATCCCCGTTTTCATCGGTTGTAATAAGCCGTTGCTGGGCGACAAGAGAGAAAGAAGCGAATATCACGGGGAGGATGGTTTTGGGGACGCACCGTCTGACGACTCCCCGGATGAAAGCCTCCTCGGATCAGAACACGCCGTTCTTGTCCTATCTCGGTTGTCTCGACTACACTGCAGTAAAAACATTATTATTTTATGGCTGGTGTGGTAATATTTCTGTTTTTTTAATGTAATAATTATACTTGCATGATCATGTTTAACATTAGCAACATTGTACATGTAGTTCTTTTAGTTTTATTTGTTTAACTACAGTCGTGATTGAAATGCCGATATTTTTTCGTGAACGAATTTTGTGTTTCGTTAATGTCAAAATGCTCAAATCACAGACACTGCTTTATATTCGAGAACAAACGATCATAAATTCATAGAAGATGTTTGTATCGTATTTGTATTTTCTAAGACATTTTGCGAAGTTTTTACTTTTATATATAACCATACTTATATTTCCAATTATACGCAGCATATAAAAGCAAACTGAGATTTTGTTGCCATCTTTTTATGCAAGGCGAACTTAGCTTAGTCTGCCTGGGACCTCTAACGAACATTGCCGTGTGCATCCGCATGGACCCCAAGTTCGGTACCCGGCTGCGACATTGCTACATCATGGGAGGAAACCACGAAGGCAAGTACATATATATGTCAAACAATTCTTACACAATAGTTAAATACATGTTATATAATATTTAAGCTCGTTTTTTAAAAAGTTTTAAATCGAAAAAATCCGACATGACCCTAAATATTTGTTAAACGGACATACCATCAATGGTATCTCTAACAATTTCCACAATATATGCGGGTACATGTACTGTTTCCAGGTTGATATTGCTTCAACATACGTCCACAAATAATATTATAATGAGCAAAGAAGTCAAACGCTAAACATACATACTTTGAACCTATTTTTGTGAGATCGATTGCATCGAAAGCTAACTGAATTGTTTTCGAGTGCCGTACCTGGGTAAACCAGTACTTATTGTCTTTGCAGGAGATCTTAAAAACGCTCCCACCATGGAGTTCGAACCCATGGCATCCCGGTCGCTTGACGGACACCATATCCACTACTTCATCATTAAATTTCATTTAACGCTTTTACTTGAGACTTTAATTGTGTTTTAAAAAATCTATTTATCAGGGAAAGGGAACCAGACGGTGTGTGCCGAGTTCAATTTCTACTTCGACCCCGATTCTGCTTACGTAGTACTAAATCAGCTTACGTCTCCAATCACCATGGTGACGTGGGAGACATGCCTGAAACACTCGCTGCCATGGGTCTGTGTTTTTGGTGTTGAATAAAATATAATCCGTAGCATATTAATTCATAGTGTCAGTGCCGATCATAAACGCATCGCTCCGAGCTAAAAGAATATTCAATTATGAAAACATTGCGAGTATTATATACGTCATGAGGATGATACTTTCCAATAGCTGATAAATAAAATGTTTTACCAGGTGGTTATACTTTAAAAGTAATTATTAAAATCCGTAGTGCC